>NW_027095876.1:0-7329 GCF_963924715.1 Thunnus thynnus | reverse complement strand
AGCCCAGTATTTTATATTTCTGTATCTGATAATAATTCAATTACAAAGCATGTAATAATACCAGAATCCTAGAGCTGTTCCTGTCCTGGTGTGTTGTGCTTTAACCAAAAGGAGTGCAGTCACTAAGCTGTATGAAATGATATGGGCCTTCGCTGGCACATACGTTTGATAAGGTTTAGGAGCCACTGTGACAGATGTTAACAATAACTCTGCTCCTTTAATCCCAAAGTCAAGTTCAACAGCCCTAGAGCAAAACCAGCCAGTAGCCCTGAAGTCACCATGAATCTTTCACATTATATTGTGAGGAATTCCCATTATTTTGTTCCCCTGAACCAAAGAACATCTATATCATGTCAAATGGAAAGAATAAATGACTTTTACAGTATCTCACAGAGTCATAGTACAGACTGATCTGAATTATGTGAAAATCAATAATTTTAGGGGCACATTAATGGATTTCTGAGAATGTAAATGATATGAACTTCTACTTGTGGTCATGACTGTAGTTACAGTTGAGGACACTGAGGTCATGTCCTCTGTATTTTTGTGGGAATTTAAGCACTTTAGCAGCCTGTGTTTTTTGGGATGACCACTGATTGGAGTTTATAATATATCTTCTTGTGATGAACAGTCCCTTACTGTTCATGTTTGTGTAAAAAATCTAATTTATATGTTTGAGAGTCTGTGTGTTCCTTCAACTTGAATAACAGTGAAACAATAGGTGTGATGTGCTCAGGCAGAGACAGGCTGCTGTGTTAGTTCATATTTCTGGGCCTGACAATAGAACAAAGAACAGTTTGACAGTTCAGGGGAAAGAAGAGAAGAGACAGCTGATGGCTCTTAAAACAAATGGATGAACCCTCCACCCCCTCCCACCACCACCTCCAGCATAACGCCACACTGCTCACAACTCCTTCAGTCTACTGTGCCACAGAACAAGAATAGTAAGTGAAGAAAGCATCATGTGACATTGCAGTCATTCTGCACTGACGGCAGCACAGAGCGGTTTAGTTATCAGTAGAGTTGTTGAGTTGAGGTTCTCTTCCAACCTTTTCATGCATGAATTATGAAATCACAGAGTAATAATTTTTTTATTGTTTGTTTTAACTCTTAAACACCTGAAAAATCATGACAATAACTTATTTTAATATATTGTATTTAGACGTGTCCACTGTAGTTGACACTGTGCATCAACGGTGTAAAAAGTGATTCAGTGGAAATCAATATAGGTCCAGAAAAACATGTTTTATTAAGATATTAACATTTAATAAGAGCAAATGGTATGAATACACATAGGAACATTAAATAGCAGCAGCAATAGAGAGGACATGTCCTAGGCCCAATAGGCAGAATAAACCCTTTGGTGCATAACGTCCACTGGAGTGGACAGATGTATTTTCACTCACAGAAAAAAATGTACAAGAAAAATATTATTAAAAATCTGATAAAAGTATTTCTAACATTTTATTTATTTGAAAAATATATTTTTTTACCTGTTTCTTTCTCTGAGAATAAAAGGATTTAACAGATCTTCCTGAGCTACTCGGTGCATCTCCTCTCCGCTCCGCCATATGTCAAAATCACAGAGAGAGCCAAAAATGATATTCAGACGGAATTGTAGACAACACTTTAGGGGTTCACCACCTGATAGTTGGGACATGGTACTACAACTGAAATGGTTCAAATGGCTTCCAGATATCTGTCCACTGTAGTGGACACCGTGCATGAAAGGGTGGTAAAAAGAAGTAAGTTACTGTAAAAAGTGATCATTCTGATTTTGTTTCCCTCAGGTTGAGAACTTGACAGAAGAGCAGAAAAATGGTGAGGAGACGTTTGGTTATTATTTATACTATTCTCTATATACCCACTGCTACAACTGATAGCACTTACAAGCAGGACTGCTACTGTTAACAATGATAGTATGTGAAGGAAACGTTGTATTTAAGTTTTATTGACTTTCACAATTTGTCTTTACAGAAACAAGAATATAAAATATGCACATAGACTGTCCTTTACATGTAATTGTGCACAAGTACATCTGCTTAATGGATAATGATGATAACTGTCAGTGTGGCCCACCCTCTGCACTGAGCGTCTGAAGAGAGGAACTTTCCTCTACTGCTGATTTATTCTATAGGCCTGGAACACAGGAAGTATACCTCCACTTCAGCTGAAGGAAGCATGAACTAAATACGATACCTGGAGTCCCGCTCTGCAACACTGAGTGCAACAAGGATTAATATTAGGAGGAGGGGCAGACAATTGTGTCATGTTGTTAATAATTCTTTGAAAAAAGTGACATTATTATGTCATAACAGTGCTTTTTCCTCAATTGAGATCTTTGGGATTCTTAGTTTGTGTGACTATTTCATCAAAAAGGGGCTGTCAACGTTTTTGCTTCTAATTAGTTAGCTGACATACTTTACCTCATTGATCACCATGAAACTACTCAGGATATTTGTTTAGGGCCCCAAAATGTACCTGGCTGGCCCAGTTTATCAGTTGTTCCATAGCAATGGCTGTTATCATCTCTGTTACTTACTTACTCCTCTACAAAATCACAATTAATAGAAGCATCCAAATCCTTCAGACAGTTGTGCAGTTAAGAGCAGTAACTCTGCAGACGACCACCAGAGTGGATTCAGAACCACAGCTCCCAGTCAAGGTTAGGGTTAAGTGGTAGATAGAAGACAGCAGGGATCAACTAGACTGGGGTTTGTAGGATTTTACATTATTTAAGCTCAGTTTCTGTTCTGCTTTCATTCTAAGTTCTAATATGCCAATGAACCAAGTACTCAAAGTGTTTTGGCTGTAATAGGGCAACACAATTTCATCACAGAAGGATTAAAATGTGTCTAATGTTATTATTGACTGCTGTACTGTCCATTACTTATCAGTGTCCAGTTTTTGCTGACCATATAGTTGAGTTATATGGTAGTTTTTGAGAATATACTTTCTGTGTTTCTCACATAGAACATTATACTGTTATCATTATATGTAATTATATTGTATCAGTGTTAAGTTGTGAGGAGGACGATATATTGTATCAGAAAAAACAACAATTATAATAGTTAAATCTCGGTTTAGTACATAATTCTTGCGTCTCCAGGTGGGTGTTGTCAGCCAGTCACAGTCAAAAGTCTCGGGCCAGTTTTCACTCCCACTCTGCTGTTTGTAGTAAAAAGTAACTTAAACTCATATCTCCTTGTCAGACAGTAATGCTGGTTGTGTCTCCTCTAGAGTTCAAGGCTGCCTTTGACATCTTCATCCAGGATGCAGAGGATGGCTGCATCAGCACCAAAGAGTTGGGGAAGGTGATGAGGATGCTGGGGCAGAATCCCACCCCGGAAGAGTTACAGGAGATGATTGATGAGGTGGATGAAGATGGTATGTCAGCATCATGAAGTCTGTCACTTCACTGCACTGTTGACATCAAGACTGTAGCCGTATGCAATGTATATCTGGGAGCAGTAAAAGGCTTCACCCTAAATATCAAGGATATCACTGTGAGACTTTGGGATTCAAGGCCAAGGCAAACATTAAAGTAAGCACAGGAATTAATGGTTAGTAACCTCATAAGATGCTGACATTTTGAATGAAACATAAACCAGGTTTAGATTGAACCTCTCTGACATCACCAACCAGTGTCAGTCGTTCATTACAAACTCACAGTGATTTTAAGTTGTAGTGGAGATCCTAAAGTCTCCAAAGCTAAGATGATGCAGCAGACATGTATAATATTTCTATCTGATAAATGAAGAGCTGCAACAAGACGTTACAGAGTATAAATGATATTTAATGACATTAAAGCAACTAAAGGGAAAAGTTAATCTGATTTAAATGTGAAGTATGATATAGATATATGTCTATATAATATCATGGCGTGTGCTCACAGGCAGCGGTACAGTAGACTTTGATGAGTTCCTGGTTATGATGGTCCGCTGCATGAAGGAGGAGAGCAAAGGAAAATCAGAGGAGGAGTTGGCTGAACTTTTCCGTATGTTTGACAAGTAGGTTTCTCTTTATATTTCTGTTCATATTCTGCACAGTGTCACTTCAGAATTCCAAGGAAATGTCACCCTTGACTGTAAAATAAATCAGTATTGACTAACACTAGTAGATGGACATTGGTTTAAATATCACTAAAATCAAACAGAGCTCAACAAACACGAGCATACATGCACATATATAAGTACACATATATAGTACAAGTCCATAAGTACATATACAGTGTCTCCAAGTATTTACAAATATATAAAAAGGTTGGCACTGTGAAAACAAAGTTCATATTGAAGACTTTAATAATACAAAATTATTACTGATGTTTAAAAAAAAAAAAAAAAAAAAAACTTGTTGAGGTTACTTTTGACTGCATCTGAGATTGATTCTTTCATCTTGTGTTGAGGAACGGCGACGGCTACATAGACCTCGAGGAGCTGAAGGCCATGCTGGAGTCCACTGGAGAGGCCATCACTGAAGACGACATAGAGGAGCTGATGAAGGATGGAGACAAAAACAATGACGGCAAAATTGATTATGATGGTACGAAAGCCAAACCATTAGTAACACTCATATGCAAATATTGTACATTGGCAATGAAAGTTTGCATTTGACATTTGATGAGAATTAAAACTGCAATGCTGTGGCTCCTAAAACCAAAACAATGAGCTGAAAGAAGCTCTGAAGCTCTGCAGAGTCGTGGGAAGTAATTCTTTGTGCGTTTGTCACAACAAACAACATGTGTCCTATAACACGTCACCTGATCCATTATTAATATATAATATAATGTCATGTTTTAATATGTTTACATTTGTTGGGCAGCCAAAAGCATTTCATTCCTGATTGTTGTTGTAGACATTTCAGTGATAACTAATAACGACAGGAAGTGAACCAGCTGCACTACATGACTGTCACGCTATTCTAAAATGAATGAAATCAATCAGTAATTCTACAGGCCTGTATGTAAGACATCATGATGTAATTATTAAGATGACATTACTTTTTATAGAGATAATGCATGCCCAACCTACACCAGAGCCTACATCCAGGGTCTTGTCAAAGTGTTTGACTTTGTTCGTTCTCTCGCAGAGTTCCTGGAGTTCATGAAAGGTGTTGAATAAAGGATTCAGCTGAAGGCCTCACGCTGCAGCATCCTCACTTTCCATTGGCTGCAACACCATCGAAGGCCGTTCCTGAAGATATGCCTCCACCTCCTGTCTGCTTTAAACAACATCAGCAACACACACCTCCTCAACAGACTGCCCTGTCAGTTCATCTCAAACAACCTCAACAAAGCTCAGAGGTCTGCTGAGAGATCTCTTTGACAACAAATTCCTCTGTTTCTGATAGTGATGATGAATCAAAGTGTCATATAGAAGACTATTTTCAATAAAAAGTTTTTCAGAATTGCATATTTTGTCTGTCATACTATGTGATGTAATAATATGTTCATGAAACCGTATTTTACACCTTCAGAAAAATTACGTAGAACTTACTTGTTTACAAGGAGGGCATGGTGTGTGTGTAAAGATGTAGGGGTAAGAGAGCGAGAAAAAGACAAAAACAAAGTGGGCATTAACAATAATAATAAATAATAATGACGAGAGAGAGAGAGAGAGAGAGAGAGAGAGAGAACTCCTCTTACTCCATAACTATATAAAGTGTAATGTGAGCAGCATGTTAGCAGAGCAGCAACTGTTCTGTTTGTGTGTTTACACAGGAGGCGTTTAGGTACAGTGTTGAGTGTAGGTTTTGGAAGCGCTCAGAGCCCAATACACAATCACTGTCGTTACACATATGTGTGAAAAAAAGGAAAATAGAGTTAAAGGCATCTGCGTCCCCTGGACTAAGAGGTGTCGGGGCGAAACTGGGATGGATCAGGACAGCTGGCTGTGGCCACAATTTGATCTATGCATAATTTTTTTGTATCTATTCTCCATTATTTTTGTGTTTTCTTTTTGTTTCATTTTGTGTATTTGTTTTTCTTCCCTGCCTTCTTTGCTTTCTCCATCTTTAGGCTTGCTCCAGGCCCATAAGAGGTTGCTGGTCTGCTGCAGGTCAGAGCCTCTCTAGAGCAACACCCTCTCATATAAGACGGGGTCTAATCATTCTGGTCTTCATGAAGGGGACTGGGACGATGATCAGGCCCTCTGTCAGCAAGCTGTCAAAACTAGTCCAGTCCCCAGAGCCCCCTTCAGGTGCTAGGGTCTGGTCTGATGTGGCCGCCTTATTTTGGCAGTCTTTGGTGATGGACTGTGAGAAGAGATGTATAATATCCAACAGAAGAGAGATAGATAGATAAATATGTGAACAAACAAACCAGAGTCTGGGGTAGGGCCCAATCATAGAGCCAGCCTTTCTGATCATCTTATTGACCCCCCCCCCCCCCCCCACCCCCACCCCCAGCAGAGCACAGCATAAAAGAGGACACTAAAATAAATTCCCTGATAAAAAATATGAAGCTTCTTGCTGATATCAAAGGATCTAGCTTCCTCAAGAAAAAAAAAAAAATTCCTCACCTGAGCCTTCTTAAATACTACTTCAGTGTTATTTTTCCAGTTTAATTACTGTCCAGGTAGACACCAAGATATTTGTAAGACTGGACAATTCTATCTGCTGACCCTTACTTATCACTGGAAAGACATCCTCCTCCTCCTGAAATCAATAATTAACTCTTTGATCTTCTAACATTAAGTTTTTAAAATTTTGCATCACACCAGCTGACAAATGATTCAACTCCCTTTGTAGGCCAGGTCATTGCCTTGTTAAGTAAACTCACAGTGTCATCTGAAAACATTTGTATTGGCAAGATACCAAACTGTGCCTATAGTCAGCAGTACAGAGTGTGAATAAAAGGGGGATGAAACGGAGCCCTGTGGAGTTCCTGTTTTAGTTGAGATAATGTCAGACAGTTTGTTATCAAGGCCTGACAAACTGAGGTTGAGACAAGAGACAATCTGAGACACAAGCGATAGTTGTGTGTACAGTTTAAAATTCATTAATTTGTTAGCTGAAAGATGTGAACTGAATTGAATTTAAAAGCACTAGAAATGTAAAATTATGTAAAGTATGGCACTAAAAGTTCTCTCAAAGGTTCAATCAAAAAAATTTAATTTCTTGCTGGAATATCCACTTTAATAGACAGAAATGCTCTTGAAACATTGGCGGGGCACTTGTGTGATGCCATTTTGAAAATGCTGTACTTCATGGTATATTGGCATCCCTAAGATCCTTAAAAAGAATCTACAGACCTCTCAAAACAAACTAGTTAGGTTGATGTTTAAACTCCATGCCCAAACACATCTTCTCCTGATCATTTTATCAGAGTGG
>NW_027095875.1:0-108000 GCF_963924715.1 Thunnus thynnus | reverse complement strand
AGTCTGCATCGGTTCTGATGAAAAGCGACTGGTTTGGGCCCAATAACACTGAAATTGACAGAAACACATGAAAATGCATGTAACGGTGTGCGCCGTGACCCTGCCAGCGCAGCCGAGCCTTTTGGGTGAGTCTGCATCGGTTCTGATGAAAAGCGACTAGTTTAGGCCCAATAACACTGAAATTGACAGAAACACATGAAAATGCATGTACGGTGTGCGCCCTGACCCTGCCAGTGCAGCCCAGCCTTTTGGGTGAGTCTGCATCGGTTCTGATGAAAAGCCACTAGTTTAGGCCCAATAACACTGAAATTGACAGAAACACATGAAAATGCATGTACGGTGTGCGCCGTGACCCTGCCAGCGCAGCCGAGCCTTTTGGGTGAGTCTGCATCGGTTCTGATGAAAAGCCACTAGTTTGGGCCCAATACCACTGAAATTGACAGAAACACATGAAAATGCATGTACGGTGTGCGCCGTGACCCTTCCAGCGCAGCCGAGCCTTTTGGGTGAGTCTGCATCGGTTCTGATGAAAAGCGACTAGTTTAGGCCCAATAACACTGAAATTGACAGAAACACATGAAAATGAATGTATGGCGTGCGCCGTGACCCCGCCGGCGCAGCCGAGGCTTTAGGGTGAGTCTGCATCGGTTCTGATGAAAAGCCACTAGTTTGGGCCCAATAACACTGAAATTGACAGAAACACATGAAAATGCATGTAACGGTGTGCGCCGTGACCCTGCCAGCGCAGCCGAGCCTTTTGGGTGAGTCTGTATCGGTTCTGATGAAAAGCGACTAGTTTGGGCCCAATAACACTGAAATTGACAGAAACACATGAAAATGCATGTACGGTGTGCGCCCTGACCCTGCCAGTGCAGCCCAGCCTTTTGGGTGAGTCTGCATCGGTTCTGATGAAAAGCCACTAGTTTAGGCCCAATAACACTGAAATTGACAGAAACACATGAAAATGCATGTACGGTGTGCGCCGTGACCCTGCCAGCGCAGCCGAGCCTTTTGGGTGAGTCTGCATCGGTTCTTATGAAAAGCCACTAGTTTGGGCCCAATACCACTGAAATTGACAGAAACACATGAAAATGCATGTACGGTGTGCGCCGTGACCCTGCCAGCGCAGCCGAGCCTTTTGGGTGAGTCTGCATCGGTTTTGATGAAAAGCGACTACTTTGGGCCCAATAACACTGAAATTGACAGAAACACATGAAAATGCATGTAACGGTGTGCGCCGTGACCCTGCCAGCGCAGCCGAGGCTTTAAGGTGAGTCTGCATTGGTTCTGATGAAAAGCGACTAGTTTAGGCCCAATAACACTGAAATTGACAGAAACACATGAAAATGCATGTACGGTGTGCGCCGTGACCCTGCCAGCGCAGCCGAGCCTTTTGGGTGAGTCTGCATCGGTTCTGATGAAAAGCCACTAGTTTGGGCCCAATACCACTGAAATTGACAGAAACACATGAAAATGCATGTACGGTGTGCGCCGTGACCCTGCCAGCGCAGCCGAGCCTTTTGGGTGAGTCTGCATCGGTTCTGATGAAAAGCGACTACTTTGGGCCCAATAACACTGAAATTGACAGAAACACATGAAAATGCATGTACGGTGTGCGCCGTGACCCTGCCAGCGCAGCCGAGCCTTTTGGGTGAGTCTGCATCGGTTTTGATGAAAAGCGACTACTTTGGGCCCAATAACACTGAAATTGACAGAAACACATGAAAATGCATGTAACGGTGTGCGCCGTGACCCTGCCAGCGCAGCCGAGCCTTTTGGGTGAGTCTGCATCGGTTCTGATGAAAAGCGACTAGTTTAGGCCCAATAACACTGAAATTGACAGAAACACATGAAAATGCATGTAACGGTGTGCGCCGTGACCCTGCCAGCGCAGCCGAGGCTTTAGGGTGAGTCTGCATCGGTTCTGATGAAAAGCGACTAGTTTGGGCCCAATAACACTGAAATTGACAGAAACACATGAAAATGCATGTACGGTGTGCGCCCTGACCCTGCCAGCGCAGCCGAGCCTTTTGGGTGAGTCTGCATCGGTTCTGATGAAAAGCCATTAGTTTGGGCCCAATAACACTGAAATTGACAGAAACACATGAAAATGCATGTACGGTGTGCGCCGTGACCCTGCCAGCGCAGCCGAGCCTTTTGGGTGAGTCTGCATCGGTTCTGATGAAAAGCCACTAGTTTGGGCCCAATACCACTGAAATTGACAGAAACACATGAAAATGCATGTACGGTGTGCGCCGTGACCCTGCCAGCGCAGCCGAGCCTTTTGGGTGAGTCTGCATCGGTTCTGATGAAAAGCGACTACTTTGGGCCCAATAACACTGAAATTGACAGAAACACATGAAAATGCATGTAACGGTGTGCGCCGTGACCCTGCCAGCGCAGCCGAGGCTTTAAGGTGAGTCTGCATTGGTTCTGATGAAAAGCGACTAGTTTAGGCCCAATAACACTGAAATTGACAGAAAAACATGAAAATGCATGTAACGGTGTGCGCCGTGACCCTGCCAGCGCAGCCGAGGCTTTAGGGTGAGTCTGCATCGGTTCTGATGAAAAGCGACTAGTTTGGGCCCAATAACACTGAAATTGACAGAAACACATGAAAATGCATGTACGGTGTGCGCCCTGACCCTGCCAGCGCAGCCGAGCCTTTTGGGTGAGTCTGCATCGGTTCTGATGAAAAGCCATTAGTTTGGGCCCAATAACACTGAAATTGACAGAAACACATGAAAATGCATGTACGGTGTGCGCCGTGACCCTGCCAGCGCAGCCGAGCCTTTTGGGTGAGTCTGCATCGGTTCTGATGAAAAGCCACTAGTTTGGGCCCAATAACACTGAAATTGACAGAAACACATGAAAATGAATGTATGGCGTGCGCCCTGACCCTGCCAGCGCAGCCGAGCCTTTTGGGTGAGTCTGCATCAGTTCTGATGAAAAGCGACTAGAATAGGCCCAATAACACTGAAATTGACAGAAACACATGAAAATGCATGTACGGTGTGCGCCCTGATCCTGCCAGCGCAGTCGAGCCTTTTGGGTGAGTCTTCATCGGTTCTGATGAAAAGCCACTAGTTTGGGCCCAATAACACTGAAATTGACAGAAACACATGAAAATGCATGTACGGTGTGCGCCCTGACCCTGTCAGCGCAGCCGAGCCTTTTGGGTGAGTCTGCATCGGTTCTGATGAAAAGCGACTGGTTTGGGCCCAATAACACTGAAATTGACAGAAACACATGAAAATGCATGTAACGGAGTGCGCCGTGACCCTGCCAGCGCAGCCGAGCCTTTTGGGTGAGTCTGCATCGGTTCTGATGAAAAGCCACTAGTTTGGGCCCAATAACACTGAAATTGACAGAAACACATGAAAATGCATGTACGGTGTGCGCTGTGACCCTGCCAGCGCAACTGAGCCTTTTGGGTGAGTCTGCATCGGTTCTGATGAAAAGCCACTAGTTTAGGCCCAATAACACTGAAATTGACAGAAACACATAAAAATGCATGTAACGGTTTGCGCCGTGACCCTGCCAGCGCAGCCGAGGCTTTAGGGTGAGTCTGCATGTTCTGATGAAAAGCCACTAGTTTGGGCCCAATAACACTGAAATTGACAGAAACACATGAAAATGCATGTACGGTGTGCGCTGTGACCCTGCCAGCGCAACTGAGCCTTTTGGGTGAGTCTGCATCGGTTCTGATGAAAAGCCACTAGTTTAGGCCCAATAACACTGAAATTGACAGAAACACATGAAAATGCATGTAACGGTTTGCGCCGTGACCCTGCCAGCGCAGCCGAGGCTTTAGGGTGAGTCTGCATCGGTTCTGATGAAAAGCGAATAGTTTGGGCCGAAAAACACTGAAATTGACAGAAACACATGAAAATGCATGTACGGTGTGCGCCCTGACCCTGCCAGCGCAGCCGAGCCTTTTGGGTGAGTCTGCATCAGTTCTGATGAAAAGCGACTAGTTTAGGCCCAATAACACTGAAATTGACAGAAACACATGAAAATGCATGTACGGTGTGCGCCGTGACCCTGCCAGCGCAGCCGAGGCTTTAGGGTGAGTTTGCATCGGTTCTGATGAAAAGCGACTAGAATAGGCCCGATAACACTGAAATTGACAGAAAAACATGAAAATGCATGAAACGGTGTGCGCCGTGACCCTGCCAGCGCAGCCGAACCTTTAGGGTGAGTCTGCATCGGTTCTGATGAAAAGCGACTAGTTTGGGCCCAATAACACTGAAATTGACAGAAACACATGAAAATGCATGTACGGTGTACGCCCTGACCCTGCCAGCGCAGCCGAGGCTTTTGGGTGAGTCTGCATCGGTTCTGATGAAAAGCGACTAGTTTAGGCCCAATAACACTGAAATTGACAGAAACACATGAAAATGCATGTATGGTGTGCGCCCTGACCCTGCCAGCGCAGCCGAGCCTTTAGGGTGAGTCTGCATCGGTTCTGATGAAAAGCGACTAGTTTGGGCCCAATAACACTGAAATTGACAGAAACACATGAAAATGCATGTACGGTGTGCGCCGTGACCCTGCCAGCGCAGCCGAGCCTTTTGGGTGAGTCTGCATCGGTTCTGATGAAAAGCGACTAGTTTAGGCCCAATAACACTGAAATTGACAGAAACACATGAAAATGCATGTACGGTGTGCGCCCTGACCCTGCCAGCGCATCCGAGCCTTTTGGGTGAGTCTGCATCAGTTCTGATGAAAAGCGACTAGTTTAGGCCCAATAACACTGAAATTGACAGAAAAACATGAAAATGCATGTAACGGTGTGCGCCGTGACCCTGCCAGCGCAGCCGAGGCTTTAGGTTGAGTCTGCATCGGTTCTGATGAAAAGCGACTAGTTTAGGCCCAATAACACTGAAATTGACAGAAACACATGAAAATGCATGTACGGTGTGCGCCGTGACCCTGCCAGCGCAGCCGAGCCTTTTGGGTGAGTCTGCATCGGTTCTGATGAAAAGCCACTAGTTTGGGCCCAATAACACTGAAATTGACAGAAACACATGAAAATGCATGTACGGTGAGCGCCCTGACCCTGTCAGCGCAGCCGAGCCTTTTGGGTGAGTCTGCATCGGTTCTGATGAAAAGCGACTAGTTTGGGCCCAATAACACTGAAATTGACAGAAACACATGAAAATGCATGTAACGGTGTGCGCCGTGACCCTGCCAGCGCAGCCGAGCCTTTTGGGTGAGTCTGCATCGGTTCTGATGAAAAGCCACTAGTTTGGGCCCAATAACACTGAAATTGACAGAAACACATGAAAATGCATGTACGGTGTGCGCCGTGACCCTGCCAGCGCAGCCGAGCCTTTTGGGTGAGTCTGCATCGGTTCTGATGAAAAACCACTAGTTTGGGCCCAATAACACTGAAATTGACAGAAACACATGAAAATGCATGTACGGTGTGCGCTGTGACCCTGCCAGCGCAACTGAGCCTTTTGGGTGAGTCTGCATCGGTTCTGATGAAAAGCCACTAGTTTAGGCCCAATAACACTGAAATTGACAGAAACACATGAAAATGCATGTAACGGTTTGCGCCGTGACCCTGCCAGCGCAGCCGAGGCTTTAGGGTGAGTCTGCATCGGTTCTGATGAAAAGCGACTAGTTTGGGCCCAAAAACACTGAAATTGACAGAAACACATGAAAATGCATGTACGGTGTGCGCCCTTACCCTGCCAGCGCAGCCGAGCCTTTTGGGTGAGTCTGCATCAGTTCTGATGAAAAGCGACTAGTTTAGGCCCAATAACACTGAAATTGACAGAAACACATGAAAATGCATGTACGGTGTGCGCCGTGACCCTGCCAGCGCAGCCGAGGCTTTAGGGTGAGTCTGCATCGGTTCTGATGAAAAGCCACTAGTTTGGGCCCAATAACACTGAAATTGACAGAAACACATGAAAATGCATGTACGGTGTGCGCCCTGACCCTGCCAGCGCAGTCGAGCCTTTTGGGTGAGTCTGCATCGGTTCTGATGAAAAGCCACTAGTTTGGGCCCAATAACACTGAAATTGACAGAAACACATGAAAATGCATGTACGGTGTGCGCCCTGACCCTGTCAGCGCAGCCGAGCCTTTTGGGTGAGTCTGCATCGGTTCTGATGAAAAGCGACTGGTTTGGGCCCAATAACACTGAAATTGACAGAAACACATGAAAATGCATGTAACGGTGTGTGCCGTGACCCTGCCAGCGCAGCCGAGCCTTTTGGGTGAGTCTGCATCGGTTCTGATGAAAAGCCACTAGTTTGGGCCCAATAACACTGAAATTGACAGAAACACATGAAAATGCATGTACGGTGTGCGCCGTGACCCTGCCAGCGCAGCCGAGCCTTTTGGGTGAGTCTGCATCGGTTCTGATGAAAAACCACTAGTTTGGGCCCAATAACACTGAAATTGACAGAAACACATGAAAATGCATGTACGGTGTGCGCCCTGACCCTGCCAGCGCAGCCGAGCCTTTAGGGTGAGTCTGCATCGGCTCTGATGAAAAGCGACTAGTTTGGGCCCAATAACACTGAAATTGACAGAAACACATGAAAATGCATGTAACGGTGTGCGCCGTGACCCTGCCAGCGCAGCCGAGCCTTTTGGGTGAGTCTGCATCGGTTCTGATGAAAAGCGACTAGTTTAGGCCCAATAACACTGAAATTGACAGAAACACATGAAAATGCATGTACGGTGTGCGCCCTGACCCTGCCAGCGCATCCGAGCCTTTTGGGTGAGTCTGCATCAGTTCTGATGAAAAGCGACTAGTTTAGGCCCAATAACACTGAAATTGACAGAAAAACATGAAAATGCATATAACGGTGTGCGCCGTGACCCTGCCAGCGCAGCCGAGGCTTTAGGTTGAGTCTGCATCGGTTCTGATGAAAAGCGACTAGTTTAGGCCCAATAACACTGAAATTGACAGAAACACATGAAAATGCATGTACGGTGTGCGCCGTGACCCTGCCAGCGCAGCCGAGCCTTTTGGGTGAGTCTGCATCGGTTCTGATGAAAAGCCACTAGTTTGGGCCCAATAACACTGAAATTGACAGAAACACATGAAAATGCATGTACGGTGAGCGCCCTGACCCTGTCAGCGCAGCCGAGCCTTTTGGGTGAGTCTGCATCGGTTCTGATGAAAAGCGACTAGTTTGGGCCCAATAACACTGAAATTGACAGAAACACATGAAAATGCATGTAACGGTGTGCGCCGTGACCCTGCCAGCGCAGCCGAGCCTTTTGGGTGAGTCTGCATCGGTTCTGATGAAAAGCCACTAGTTTGGGCCCAATAACACTGAAATTGACAGAAACACATGAAAATGCATGTACGGTGTGCGCCGTGACCCTGCCAGCGCAGCCGAGCCTTTTGGGTGAGTCTGCATCGGTTCTGATGAAAAACCACTAGTTTGGGCCCAATAACACTGAAATTGACAGAAACACATGAAAATGCATGTACGGTGTGCGCTGTGACCCTGCCAGCGCAACTGAGCCTTTTGGGTGAGTCTGCATCGGTTCTGATGAAAAGCCACTAGTTTAGGCCCAATAACACTGAAATTGACAGAAACACATGAAAATGCATGTAACGGTTTGCGCCGTGACCCTGCCAGCGCAGCCGAGGCTTTAGGGTGAGTCTGCATCGGTTCTGATGAAAAGCGACTAGTTTGGGCCCAAAAACACTGAAATTGACAGAAACACATGAAAATGCATGTACGGTGTGCGCCCTCACCCTGCCAGCGCAGCCGAGCCTTTTGGGTGAGTCTGCATCAGTTCTGATGAAAAGCGACTAGTTTAGGCCCAATAACACTGAAATTGACAGAAACACATGAAAATGCATGTACGGTGTGCGCCGTGACCCTGCCAGCGCAGCCGAGGCTTTAGGGTGAGTCTGCATCGGTTCTGATGAAAAGCGACTAGTTTGGGCCCAATAACACTGAAATTGACAGAAACACATGAAAATGCATGTACGGTGTGCGCCCTGACCCTGCCAGCGCAGTCGAGCCTTTTGGGTGAGTCTGCATCGGTTCTGATGAAAAGCCACTAGTTTGGGCCCAATAACACTGAAATTGACAGAAACACATGAAAATGCATGTACGGTGAGCGCCCTGACCCTGTCAGCGCAGCCGAGCCTTTTGGGTGAGTCTGCATCGGTTCTGATGAAAAGCGACTGGTTTGGGCCCAATAACACTGAAATTGACAGAAACACATGAAAATGCATGTAACGGTGTGTGCCGTGACCCTGCCAGCGCAGCCGAGCCTTTTGGGTGAGTCTGCATCGGTTCTGATGAAAAGCCACTAGTTTGGGCCCAATAACACTGAAATTGACAGAAACACATGAAAATGCATGTACGGTGTGCGCCGTGACCCTGCCAGCGCAGCCGAGCCTTTTGGGTGAGTCTGCATCGGTTCTGATGAAAAACCACTAGTTTGGGCCCAATAACACTGAAATTGACAGAAACACATGAAAATGCATGTACGGTGTGCGCCGTGACCCTGCCAGCGCAGCCGAGCCTTTTGGGTGAGTCTGCATCGGTTCTGATGAAAAGCCACTAGTTTGGGCCCAATAACACTGAAATTGACAGAAACACAGTGAAAATGCATGTACGGTGTGCGCTGTGACCCTGCCAGCGCAACTGAGCCTTTTGGGTGAGTCTGCATCGGTTCTGATGAAAAGCCACTAGTTTAGGCCCAATAACACTGAAATTGACAGAAACACATGAAAATGCATGTAACGGTTTGCGCCGTGACCCTGCCAGCGCAGCCGAGGCTTTAGGGTGAGTCTGCATCGGTTCTGATGAAAAGCGACTAGTTTGGGCCCAAAAACACTGAAATTGACAGAAACACATGAAAATGCATGTACGGTGTGCGCCCTGACCCTGCCAGCGCAGCCGAGCCTTTTGGGTGAGTCTGCATCAGTTCTGATGAAAAGCGACTAGTTTAGGCCCAATAACACTGAAATTGACAGAAACACATGAAAATGCATGTACGGTGTGCGCCGTGACCCTGCCAGCGCAGCCGAGGCTTTAGGGTGAGTCTGCATCGGTTCTGATGAAAAGCGACTAGAATAGGCCCAATAACACTGAAATTGACAGAAATACATGAAAATGCATGTACGGTGTGCGCCGTGACCCTGCCAGCGCAGCCGAGCCTTTTGGGTGAGTCTGCATCGGTTCTGATGAAAAGCCACTAGTTTGGGCCCAATAACACTGAAATTGACAGAAACACATGAAAATGCATGTACGGTGTGCGCTGTGACCCTGCCAGCGCAACTGAGCCTTTTGGGTGAGTCTGCATCGGTTCTGATGAAAAGCCACTAGTTTAGGCCCAATAACACTGAAATTGACAGAAACACATGAAAATGCATGTAACGGTTTGCGCCGTGACCCTGCCAGCGCAGCCGAGGCTTTAGGGTGAGTCTGCATCGGTTCTGATGAAAAGCGACTAGTTTGGGCCCAAAAACACTGAAATTGACAGAAACACATGAAAATGCATGTACGGTGTGCGCCCTGACCCTGCCAGCGCAGCCGAGCCTTTTGGGTGAGTCTGCATCAGTTCTGATGAAAAGCGACTAGTTTAGGCCCAATAACACTGAAATTGACAGAAACACATGAAAATGCATGTACGGTGTGCGCCGTGACCCTGCCAGCGCAGCCGAGGCTTTAGGGTGAGTCTGCATCGGTTCTGATGAAAAGCGACTAGAATAGGCCCAATAACACTGAAATTGACAGAAAAACATGAAAATGCATGTAACGGTGTGCGCCGTGACCCTGCCAGCGCAGCCGAGCCTTTAGGGTGAGTCTGCATCGGTTCTGATGAAAAGCGACTAGTTTGGGCCCAATAACACTGAAATTGACAGAAACACATGAAAATGCATGTACGGTGTACGCCCTGACCCTGCCAGCGCAGCCGAGGCTTTTGGGTGAGTCTGCATCGGTTCTGATGAAAAGCGACTAGTTTAGGCCCAATAACACTGAAATTGACAGAAACACATGAAAATGCATGTACGGTGTGCGCCCTGACCCTGCCAGCGCAGCCGAGCCTTTAGGGTGAGTCTGCATCGGTTCTGATGAAAAGCGACTAGTTTCGGCCCAATAACACTGAAATTGACAGAAACACATGAAAATGCATGTAACGGTGTGCGCCGTGACCCTGCCAGCGCAGCCAAGCCTTTTGGGTGAGTCTGCATCGGTTCTGATGAAAAGCGACTAGTTTAGGCCCAATAACACTGAAATTGACAGAAACACATAAAAATGCATGTACGGTGTGCGCCCTGACCCTGCCAGCGCAGCCGAGCCTTTAGGGTGAGTCTGCATCGGTTCTGATGAAAAGCGACTAGTTTGGGCCCAATAACACTGAAATTGACAGAAACACATGAAAATGCATGTAACGGTGTGCGCCGTGACCCTGCCAGCGCAGCCAAACCTTTTGGGTGAGTCTGCATCGGTTCTGATGAAAAGCGACTAGTTTAGGCCCAATAACACTGAAATTGACAGAAACACATGAAAATGCATGTACGGTGTGCGCCCTGACCCTGCCAGCGCATCCGAGCCTTTTGGGTGAGTCTGCATCAGTTCTGATGAAAAGCGACTAGTTTAGGCCCAATAACACTGAAATTGACAGAAAAACATGAAAATGCATGTAACGGTGTGCGCCGTGACCCTACCAGCGCAGGTACGGTGTGCGCCGTGACTCTGACAGTGCAGCCGAGCGTTTTCGGTGAGTCTGCATCGGTTCTGATGAAAAGCCACTAGTTTGGGCCCAATAACACTGAAATTGACAGAAACACATGAAAATGCATGTACGGTGTACACCGTGACCCTGCCAGCGCAGCCGAGCCTTTAGGGTGAGTCTGCATCGGTTCTGATGAAAAGCGGCTAGTTTTGGACCAATAACACTGAAATTGACAGAAACACATGAAAATGCATGTACGGTGTGCGCCCTGACCCTGCCAGCGCAGCCCAGCCTTTTGGGTGAGTCTGCATCGGTTCTGATGAAAAGCCACTAGTTTGGGCCCAATAACACTGAAATTGACAGAAACACATGAAAATGCATGTACGGTGTGCGCCGTGACCCTGCCAGCGCAGCCGAGCCTTTTGGGTGAGTCTGCATCGGTTCTGATGAAAAGCCACTAGTTTGGACCCAATAACACTGAAATTGACAGAAACACATGAAAATGCATGTAACGGTGTGCGCCGTGACCCTGCCAGCGCAACTGAGCCTTTTGGGTGAGTCTGCATCGGTTCTGATGAAAAGCGACTAGTTTAGGCCCAATAACACTGAAATTGACAGAAACACACGAAAATGAATGTATGGCGTGCGCCGTGACCCCGCCGGCGCAGCCGAGCCTTTGGGGTGAGTCTGCATCGGTTCTGATGAAAAGCCACTAGTTTAGGCCCAATAACACTGAAATTGACAGAAACACACGAAAATGAATGAACGGCGTGCGCCGTGACCCCGCCGGCGCAGCCGAGCCTTTGGGGTGAGTCTGCATCGGTTCTGATGAAAAGCCACTAGTTTGGGCCCAATAACACTGAAATTGACAGAAACACATGAAAATGCATGTAACGGTGTGCGCCGTGACCCTGCCAGCTCAGCCGAGCCTTTTGGGTGAGTCTGCATCGGTTCTGATGAAAAGCGACTAGTTTAGGCCCAATAACACTGAAATTGACAGAAACACATGAAAATGCATGTAACGGTGTGCGCCGTGACCCTGCCAGCGCAACTGAGCCTTTTGGGTGAGTCTGCATCGGTTCTGATGAAAAGCCACTAGTTTAGGCCCAATAACACTGAAATTGACAGAAACACATGAAAATGCATGTAACGGTGTGCGCCGTGACCCTGCCAGCGCAGCCGAGGCTTTAGGGTGAGTCTGCATCGGTTCTGATGAAAAGCGACTAGTTTGGGCCCAATACCACTGAAATTGACAGAAACACATGAAAATGCATGTACGGTGTGCGCCGTGACCCTGCCAGCGCAGCCGAGCCTGTTGGGTGAGTCTACATCGGTTCTGATGAAAAGCAACTAGTTTGGGCCCAATAACACTGAAATTGACAGAAACACATGAAAATGCATGTACGGTGTGCGCCGTGACCCTGCCAGCGCAGCCGAGCCTTTTGGGTGAGTCTTCATCGGTTCTGATGAAAAGCCACTAGTTTGGGCCCAATAACACTGAAATTGACAGAAACACATGAAAATGCATGTACGGTGTGCGCCATGACTCTGCCAGCGCAGCCGAGCCTTTTGGGTGAGTCGGCATCGGTTCTGATGAAAAGCCACTAGTTTGGGCCCAATAACACTGAAATTGACAGAAACACATGAAAATGCATGTAACGGTGTGCGCCGTGACCCTGCCAGCGCAGCCGAGGCTTTAGGGTGAGTCTGCATCGGTTCTGATGAAAAGCGACTAGTTTGGGCCCAATAACACTGAAATTGACAGAAACACATGAAAATGCATGTACGGTGTGCGCCCTAACCCTGCCAGCGCAGCCGAGCCTTTTGGGTGAGTCTGCATCGGTTCTGATGAAAAGCCATTAGTTTGGGCCCAATAACACTGAAATTGACAGAAACACATGAAAATGCATGTACGGTGTGCGCCGTGACCCTGCCAGCGCAGCCGAGCCTGTTGGGTGAGTCTACATCGGTTCTGATGAAAAGCGACTAGTTTGGGCCCAATAACACTGAAATTGACAGAAACACATGAAAATGCATGTACGGTGTGCGCCCTGACCCTGCCAGCGCAGCCGAGCCTTTTGGGTGAGTCTTCATCGGTTCTGATGAAAAGCCACTAGTTTGGGCCCAATAACACTGAAATTGACAGAAACACATGAAAATGCATGTACGGTGTGCGCCATGACTCTGCCAGCACAGCCGAGCCTTTTGGGTGAGTCGGCATCGGTTCTGATGAAAAGCCACTAGTTTGGGCCCAATAACACTGAAATTGACAGAAACACATGAAAATGCATGTACGGTGTGCGCCCTAACCCTGCCAGCGCAGCCGAGCCTTTTGGGTGAGTCTGCATCGGTTCTGATGAAAAGCCATTAGTTTGGGCCCAATAACACTGAAATTGACAGAAACACATGAAAATGCATGTACGGTGTGCGCCGTGACCCTGCCAGCGCAGCCGAGCCTTTTGAGTGAGTCTGCATCGGTTCTGATGAAAAGCCTCTAATTTGGGCCCAATAACACTGAAATTGACAGAAACACATGAAAATGCATGTACGGTGTGCGCCGTGACCCTGCCAGCGTAGCCGAGCCTTTTGGGTGAGTCTGCATCGGTTCTGATGAAAAGCGACTAGTTTAGGCCCAATAACACTGAAATTGACAGAAAAATATGAAAATGCATGTAACGGTGTGCGCCGTGACCCTGCCAGCGCAACCGAGGCTTTAGGGTGAGTCTGCATCGGTTCTGATGAAAAGCGACTAGTTTGGGCCCAATAACACTGAAATTGACAGAAACACATGAAAATGCATGTACGGTGTGCGCCCTGACCCTGCCAGCGCAGCCGAGCCTTTTGGGTGAGTCTGCATTGGTTCTGATGAAAAGCGACTGGTTTGGGCCCAATAACACTGAAATTGACAGAAACACATGAAAATGCATGTACGGTGTGCGCCGTGACCCTGCCAGCGCAGCCGAGCCTTTTGGGTGAGTCTGCATCAGTTCTGATGAAAAGCCACTAGTTTAGGTCCAATAACACTGAAATTGACAGAAACACATGAAAATGCATGTACGGTGTGCGCCGTGACCCTGCCAGCGCAGCCGAGCCTTTAGGGTGAGTCTGCATCGGTTCTGATGAAAAGCCACTAGTTTGGGCCCAATAACACTGAAATTGACAGAAACACATGAAAATGCATGTAACGGTGTGCGCCGTGACCCTGCCAGCGCAGCCGAGGCTTTAGGGTGAGTCTGCATCGGTTCTGATGAAAAGCCACTAGTTTGGGCCCAATAACACTGAAATTGACAGAAACCCATGAAAATGCATGTACGGTGTGCGCCGTGACCCTGCCAGCGCAGCCGAGCCTTTTGGGTGAGTCTGCATCGGTTCTGATGAAAAGCCACTAGTTTAGGCCCAATAACACTGAAATTGACAGAAACACATGAAAATGCATGTACCGTGTGCGCCGTGACACTGCCAGCGCAGCCGAGCCTTTAGGGTGAGTCTGCATCGGTTCTGATGAAAAGCCACTAGTTTGGGCCCAATAACACTGAAATTGACAGAAACACATGAAAATGCATGTAACGGTGTGCGCCGTGACCCTGCCAGCGCAGCCGAGGCTTTAGGGTGAGTCTGCATCGGTTCTGATGAAAAGCCACTAGTTTGGGCCCAATAACACTGAAATTGACAGAAACACATGAAAATGCATGTACGGTGTGCGCCCTGACCCTGCCAGCGCAGCCGAGCCTTTTGGGTGAGTCTGCATCGGTTCTGATGAAAAGCGACTGGTTTGGGCCCAATAACACTGAAATTGACAGAAACACATGAAAATGCATGTACGGTGTACACCGTGACCCTGCCAGCGCAGCCGAGCCTTTTGGGTGAATCTGCATCGGTTCTGATGAAAAGCGACTAGTTTAGGCCCAATAACACTGAAATTGACAGAAACACATGAAAATGCATGTACGGTGTGCGCCGTGACACTGCCAGCGCAGCCGAGCCTTTTGGGTGAGTCTGCATCGGTTCTGATGAAAAGCGACTAGTTTAGGCCCAATAACACTGAAATTGACAGAAACACATGAAAATGCATGTACGGTGTACACCGTGACCCTGCCAGCGCAGCCGAGCCTTTTGGGTGAATCTGCATCGGTTCTGATGAAAAGCGACTAGTTTAGGCCCAATAACACTGAAATTGACAGAAACACATGAAAATGCATGTAACAGTGTGCGCCGTGACCCTGCCAGCGCAGCCGAGGTTTTAGGGTGAGTCTGCATCGGTTCTGATGGAAAGCGACTAGTTTGGGCCCAATAACACTGAAATTGACAGAAACACATGAAAATGCATGTACGGTGTGCGCCCTGACCCTGCCAGCGCAGCCGAGCCTTTTGGGTGAGTCTGCATCGGTTCTGATGAAAAGCGACTGGTTTGGGCCCAATAACACTGAAATTGACAGAAACACATGAAAATGCATGTACGGTGTGCGCCGTGACCCTGCCAGCGCAGCCGAGCCTTTTGGGTGAGTCTGCATCGGTTCTGATGAAAAGCCACTAGTTTAGGCCCAATAACACTGAAATTGACAGAAACACATGAAAATGCATGTACGGTGTGCGCCGTGACCCTGCCAGCGCAGCCGAGCCTTTAGGGTGAGTCTGCATCGGTTCTGATGAAAAGCCACTAGTTTGGGCCCAATAACACTGAAATTGACAGAAACACATGAAAATGCATGTACGGTGTGCGCCGTGACCCTGCCAGCGCAGCCGAGCGTTTTGGGTGAGTCTGCATCGGTTCTGATGAAAAGCGACTGGTTCGGGCCCAATAACACTGAAATTGACAGAAACACATGAAAATGCATATACGGTGTGCGCCGTGACCCTGCCAGCGCAGCCGAGCCTTTCGGGTGAGTCTGCATCGGTTCTGATGAAAAGCCACTAGTTAGGGCCCAATAACACTGAAATTGACAGAAACACATGAAAATGCATGTACGGTGTGTGCCGTGACCCTGCCAGCGCAGCCGAGCCTTTTGGGTGAGTCTGCATCGGTTCTGATGAAAAGCCACTAGTTTAGGCCCAATAACACTGAAATTGACAGAAACACATGAAAATGCATGTACGGTGTGCGCCGTGACCCTGCCAGCGCAGCCGAGCCTTTAGGGTGAGTCTGTATCGGTTCTGATGAAAAGCCACTAGTTTGGGCCCAATAACACTGAAATTGACAGAAACACATGAAAATGCATGTAACGGTGTGCGCCGTGACCCTGCCAGCGCAGCCGAGGCTTTAGGGTGAGTCTGCATCGGTTCTGATGGAAAGCGACTAGTTTGGGCCCAATAACACTGAAATTGACAGAAACACATGAAAATGCATGTACGGTGTGCGCCCTGACCCTGCCAGCGCAGCCGAGCCTTTTGGGTGAGTCTGCATCGGTTCTGATGAAAAGCGACTGGTTTGGGCCCAATAACACTGAAATTGACAGAAACACATGAAAATGCATGTACGGTGCACACCGTGACCCTGCCAGCGCAGCCGAGCCTTTTGGGTGAATCTGCATCGGTTCTGATGAAAAGCGACTAGTTTAGGCCCAATAACACTGAAATTGACAGAAACACATGAAAATGCATGTATGGTGTGCGCCCTGATCCTGCCAGCGCAGCCGAGCCTTTTGGGTGAGTCTGCATCAGTTCTGATGAAAAGCGACTAGTTTAGGCCCAATAACACTGAAATTGACAGAAAAACATGAAAATGCATGTAACGGTGTACGCCGTGACCCTGCCAGCGCAGCCGAGCCTTTTGGGTGAGTCTGCATCGGTTCTGATGAAAAGCCACTAGTTTGGGCCCAATAACACTGAAATTGACAGAAACACATGAAAATGCATGTACGGTGTGCGCCGTGACCCTGCCAGCGCAACTGAGCCTTTTGGGTGAGTCTGCGTCGGTTCTGATGAAAAGCC
Organism: Thunnus thynnus; assembly: GCF_963924715.1. NCBI lineage: Eukaryota > Metazoa > Chordata > Actinopteri > Scombriformes > Scombridae > Thunnus > Thunnus thynnus. The sequence continues at coordinate 91,395 of NW_027095875.1, read as the reverse complement.
ACTAGTTTGGGCCCAATAACACTGAAATTGACAGAAACACACGAAAATGAATGTATGGTGTGCGCCGTGACCCCGCCGGCGCAGCCGAGCCTTTGGGGTGAGTCTGCATCGGTTCTGATGAAAAGCCACTAGTTTGGGCCCAATAACACTGAAATTGACAGAAACACATGAAAATGCATGTACGGTGTGCGCCGTGACCCTGCCAGCGCAGCTGAGCCTTTTGGGTGAGTCTGCATCGGTTCTGATGAAAAGCGACTGGTTCGGGCCCAATAACACTGAAATTGACAGAAACACATGAAAATGCATATACGGTGTGCGCCGTGACCCTGCCAGCGCAGCCGAGACTTTTGGGTGAGTCTACATCGGTTCTGATGAAAAGCAACTAGTTTAGGCCCAATAACACTGAAATTGACAGAAACACATGAAAATGCATGTACGGTGTGCGCCCTGACCCTGCCAGCGCAGCCGAGCCTTTTGGGTGAGTCTGCATTGGTTCTGATGAAAAGCGACTGGTTTGGGCCCAATAACACTGAAATTGACAGAAACACATGAAAATGCATGTACGGTGTGCGCCCTGACCCTGCCAGCGCAGCCGAGCCTTTAGGGTGAGTCTGCATCGGTTCTGATGAAAAGCGACTAGTTTAGGCCCAATAACACTGAAATTGACAGAAACACATGAAAATGCATGTACGGTGTGCGCCGTGACCCTGCCAGCGCAGCCGAGCCTTTTGGGTGAGTCTGCATCGGTTCTGATGAAAAGCCACTAGTTTGGGCCCAATAACACTGAAATTGACAGAAACACATGAAAATGCATGTACGGTGTGCGCCGTGACCCTGCCAGCGCAGCCGAGCCTTTAGGGTGAGTCTGCATCGGTTCTGATGAAAAGCCACTAGTTTGGGCCCAATAACACTGAAATTGACAGAAACACATGAAAATGCATGTAACGGTGTGCGCCGTGACCCTGCCAGCGCAGCCGAGGCTTTAGGGTGAGTCTGCATCGGTTCTGATGAAAAGCCACTAGTTTGGGCCCAATAACACTGAAATTGACAGAAACCCATGAAAATGCATGTACGGTGTGCGCCGTGACCCTGCCAGCGCAGCCGAGCCTTTTGGGTGAGTCTGCATCGGTTCTGATGAAAAGCCACTAGTTTAGGCCCAATAACACTGAAATTGACAGAAACACATGAAAATGCATGTACGGTGTGCGCCGTGACACTGCCAGCGCAGCCGAGCCTTTAGGGTGAGTCTGCATCGGTTCTGATGAAAAGCCACTAGTTTGGGCCCAATAACACTGAAATTGACAGAAACACATGAAAATGCATGTAACGGTGTGCGCCGTGACCCTGCCAGCGCAGCCGAGGCTTTAGGGTGAGTCTGCATCGGATCTGATGAAAAGCCACTAGTTTGGGCCCAATAACACTGAAATTGACAGAAACACATGAAAATGCATGTACGGTGTGCGCCCTGACCCTGCCAGCGCAGCCGAGCCTTTTGGGTGAGTCTGCATCGGTTCTGATGAAAAGCGACTGGTTTGGGCCCAATAACACTGAAATTGACAGAAACACATGAAAATGCATGTACGGTGTACACCGTGACCCTGCCAGCGCAGCCGAGCCTTTTGGGTGAATCTGCATCGGTTCTGATGAAAAGCGACTAGTTTAGGCCCAATAACACTGAAATTGACAGAAACACATGAAAATGCATGTACGGTGTGCGCCGTGACCCTGCCAGCGCAGCCGAGCCTTTTGGGTGAGTCTGCATCGGTTCTGATGAAAAGCGACTAGTTTAGGCCCAATAACACTGAAATTGACAGAAACACATGAAAATGCATGTACGGTGTACACCGTGACCCTGCCAGCGCAGCCGAGCCTTTTGGGTGAATCTGCATCGGTTCTGATGAAAAGCGACTAGTTTAGGCCCAATAACACTGAAATTGACAGAAACACATGAAAATGCATGTAACAGTGTGCGCCGTGACCCTGCCAGCGCAGCCGAGGTTTTAGGGTGAGTCTGCATCGGTTCTGATGGAAAGCGACTAGTTTGGGCCCAATAACACTGAAATTGACAGAAACACATGAAAATGCATGTACGGTGTGCGCCCTGACCCTGCCAGCGCAGCCGAGCCTTTTGGGTGAGTCTGCATCGGTTCTGATGAAAAGCGACTGGTTTGGGCCCAATAACACTGAAATTGACAGAAACACATGAAAATGCATGTACGGTGTGCGCCGTGACCCTGCCAGCGCAGCCGAGCCTTTTGGGTGAGTCTGCATCGGTTCTGATGAAAAGCCACTAGTTTAGGCCCAATAACACTGAAATTGACAGAAACACATGAAAATGCATGTACGGTGTGCGCCGTGACCCTGCCAGCGCAGCCGAGCCTTTAGGGTGAGTCTGCATCGGTTCTGATGAAAAGCCACTAGTTTGGGCCCAATAACACTGAAATTGACAGAAACACATGAAAATGCATGTACGGTGTGCGCCGTGACCCTGCCAGCGCAGCCGAGCGTTTTGGGTGAGTCTGCATCGGTTCTGATGAAAAGCGACTGGTTCGGGCCCAATAACACTGAAATTGACAGAAACACATGAAAATGCATATACGGTGTGCGCCGTGACCCTGCCAGCGCAGCCGAGCCTTTCGGGTGAGTCTGCATCGGTTCTGATGAAAAGCCACTAGTTTAGGCCCAATAACACTGAAATTGACAGAAACACATGAAAATGCATGTACGGTGTGTGCCGTGACCCTGCCAGCGCAGCCGAGCCTTTTGGGTGAGTCTGCATCGGTTCTGATGAAAAGCGACTAGTTTAGGCCCAATAACACTGAAATTGACAGAAACACATGAAAATGCATGTACGGTGTGCGCCGTGACCCTGCCAGCGCAGCCGAGCCTTTAGGGTGAGTCTGTATCGGTTCTGATGAAAAGCCACTAGTTTGGGCCCAATAACACTGAAATTGACAGAAACACATGAAAATGCATGTAACGGTGTGCGCCGTGACCCTGCCAGCGCAGCCGAGGCTTTAGGGTGAGTCTGCATCGGTTCTGATGGAAAGCGACTAGTTTGGGCCCAATAACACTGAAATTGACAGAAACACATGAAAATGCATGTACGGTGTGCGCCCTGACCCTGCCAGCGCAGCCGAGCCTTTTGGGTGAGTCTGCATCGGTTCTGATGAAAAGCGACTGGTTTGGGCCCAATAACACTGAAATTGACAGAAACACATGAAAATGCATGTACGGTGCACACCGTGACCCTGCCAGCGCAGCCGAGCCTTTTGGGTGAATCTGCATCGGTTCTGATGAAAAGCGACTAGTTTAGGCCCAATAACACTGAAATTGACAGAAACACATGAAAATGCATATATGGTGTGCGCCCTGATCCTGCCAGCGCAGCCGAGCCTTTTGGGTGAGTCTGCATCAGTTCTGATGAAAAGCGACTAGTTTAGGCCCAATAACACTGAAATTGACAGAAAAACATGAAAATGCATGTAACGGTGTGCGCCGTGACCCTGCCAGCGCAGCCGAGGCTTTAGGGTGAGTCTGCATCGGTTCTGATGGAAAGCGACTAGTTTGGGCCCAATAACACTGAAATTGACAGAAACACATGAAAATGCATGTACGGTGTGCGCCCTGACCCTGCCAGCGCAGCCGAGCCTTTTGGGTGAGTCTGCATCGGTTCTGATGAAAAGCGACTGGTTTGGGCCCAATAACACTGAAATTGACAGAAACACATGAAAATGCATGTACGGTGCACACCGTGACCCTGCCAGCGCAGCCGAGCCTTTTGGGTGAATCTGCATCGGTTCTGATGAAAAGCGACTAGTTTAGGCCCAATAACACTGAAATTGACAGAAACACATGAAAATGCATATATGGTGTGCGCCCTGATCCTGCCAGCGCAGCCGAGCCTTTTGGGTGAGTCTGCATCAGTTCTGATGAAAAGCGACTAGTTTAGGCCCAATAACACTGAAATTGACAGAAAAACATGAAAATGCATGTAACGGTGTGCGCCGTGACCCTGCCAGCGCAGCCGAGCCTTTTGGGTGAGTCTGCATCGGTTCTGATGAAAAGCCACTAGTTTGGGCCCAATAACACTGAAATTGACAGAAACACATGAAAATGCATGTACGGTGTGCGCCGTGACCCTGCCAGCGCAACTGAGCCTTTTGGGTGAGTCTGCGTCGGTTCTGATGAAAAGCCACTAGTTTGGGCCCAATAACACTGAAATTGACAGAAACACATGAAAATGCATGTACGGTGTGCGCCCTAACCCTGCCAGCGCAGCCGAGCCTTTTGGGTGAGTCTGCATCGGTTCTGATGAAAAGCCATTAGTTTGGGCCCAATAACACTGAAATTGACAGAAACACATGAAAATGCATGTACGGTGTGCGCTGTGACCCTGCCATCGCAGCCGAGCCTTTTGGGTGAGTCTGCATCGGTTCTGATGAAAAGCCACTAGTTTGGGCCCAATAACACTGAAATTGACAGAAACACATGACAATGCATGTACGGTGTGCGCCGTGACCCTGCCAGCGCAACTGAGCCTTTTGGGTGAGTCTGCATCGGTTCTGATGAAAAGCGACTAGTTTAGGCCCAATAACACTGAAATTGACAGAAACACATGAAAATGCATGTACGGTGTGCGCCGTGACCCTGCCAGCGCAGTCGAGGCTTTAGGGTGAGTCTGCATCGGTTCTGATGAAAAGCGACTAGTTTGGGCCCAATAACACTGAAATTGACAGAAACACATGAAAATGCATGTACGGTGTGCGCCCTAACCCTGCCAGCGCAGCCGAGCCTTTTGGGTGAGTCTGCATCGGTTCTGATGAAAAGCCATTAGTTTGGGCCCAATAACACTGAAATTGACAGAAACACATGAAAATGCATGTACGGTGTGCGCCGTGACCCTGCCAGCGCAGCCGAGCCTTTTGGGTGAGTCTGCATCGGTTCTGATGAAAAGCCACTAGTTTGGGCACAATAACACTGAAATTGACAGAAACACATGAAAATGCATGTACGGTGTGCGCCGTGACCCTGCCAGCGCAACTGAGCCTTTTGGGTGAGTCTGCATCGGTTCTGATGAAAAGCCACTAGTTTGGGCCCAATAACACTGAAATTGACAGAAACACATGAAAATGAATGTATGGCGTGCGCCATGACCCCACCGGCGCAGCCGAGCCTTTGGGGTGAGTCTGCATCGGTTCTGATGAAAAGCGACTTGTTTGGGCCCAATAACACTGAAATTGACAGAAACACATGAAAATGCATGTATGGTGTGCGCCGTGACCCTGCCAGCGCAGTCGAGGCTTTAGGGTGAGTCTGCATCGGTTGTGATGAAAAGCGACTAGTTTGGGCCCAATAACACTGAAATTGACAGAAACACATGAAAATGCATGTACGGTGTGCGCCCTAACCCTGCCTGCGCAGCCGAGCCTTTTGGGTGAGTCTGCATCGGTTCTGATGAAAAGCCATTAGTTTGGGCCCAATAACACTGAAATTGACAGAAACACATGAAAATGCATGTACGGTGTGCGCCGTGACCCTGCCAGCGCAGCCGAGCCTTTTGGGTGAGTCTGCATCGGTTCTGATGAAAAGCGACTAGTTTGGGCCCAATAACACTGAAATTGACAGAAACACATGAAAATGCATGTACGGTGTGCGCCGTGACCCTGCCAGCGCAACTGAGCCTTTTGGGTGAGTCTGCATCGGTTCTGATGAAAAGCCACTAGTTTGCGCCCAATAACACTGAAATTGACAGAAACACATGACAATGAATGTATGGCTTGCGCCATGACCCCACCGGCGCAGCCGAGCCTTTGGGGTGAGTCTGCATCGGTTCTGATGAAAAGCGACTTGTTTGGGCCCAATAACACGGAAATTGACAGAAACACATGAAAATGCATGTACGGTGTGTGCCGTGACCCTGCCAGCGCAGCCGAGCCTTTTGGGTGAGTCTGCATCGATTCTGATGAAAAGACACTAGTTTGGGCCCAATAACACTGAAATTGACAGAAACACATGAAAATGCATGTAACGGTGTGCGCCGTGACCCTGCCAGCGCAGCCGAGGCTTTAGGGTGAGTCTGCATCGGTTCTGATGGAAAGCGACTAGTCTGGGCCCAATAACACTGAAATTGACAGAAACACATGAAAATGCATGTACGGTGTGCGCCCTGACCCTGCCAGCGCAGCCGAGCCTTTTGGGTGAGTCTGCATCGGTTCTGATGAAAAGCGACTGGTTTGGGCCCAATAACACTGAAATTGACAGAAACACATGAAAATGCATGTACGGTGCACACCGTGACCCTGCCAGCGCAGCCGAGCCTTTTGGGTGAATCTGCATCGGTTCTGATGAAAAGCGACTAGTTTAGGCCCAATAACACTGAAATTGACAGAAACACATGAAAATGCATGTATGGTGTGCGCCCTGATCCTGCCAGCGCAGCCGAGCCTTTTGGGTGAGTCTGCATCAGTTCTGATGAAAAGCGACTAGTTTAGGCCCAATAACACTGAAATTGACAGAAAAACATGAAAATGCATGTAACGGTGTGCGCCGTGACCCTGCCAGCGCAGCCGAGCCTTTTGGGTGAGTCTGCATCGGTTCTGATGAAAAGCCACTAGTTTGGGCCCAATAACACTGAAATTGACAGAAACACATGAAAATGCATGTACGGTGTGCGCCGTGACCCTGCCAGCGCAACTGAGCCTTTTGGGTGAGTCTGCGTCGGTTCTGATGAAAAGCCACTAGTTTGGGCCCAATAACACTGAAATTGACAGAAACACACGAAAATGAATGTATGGCGTGCGCCGTGACCCCGCCGGCGCAGCCGAGCCTTTGGGATGAGTCTGCATCGGTTCTGATGAAAAGCCACTAGTTTGGGCCCAATAACACTGAAATTGACAGAAACACATGAAAATGCATGTACGGTGTGCGCCGTGACCCTGCCAGCGCAGCTGAGCCTTTTGGGTGAGTCTGCATCGGTTCTGATGAAAAGCGACTGGTTCGGGCCCAATAACACTGAAATTGACAGAAACACATGAAAATGCATATACGGTGTGCGCCGTGACCCTGCCAGCGCAGCCGAGCCTTTTGGGTGAGTCTACATCGGTTCTGATGAAAAGCGACTAGTTTAGGCCCAATAACACTGAAATTGACAGAAACACATGAAAATGCATGTACGGTGTGCGCCCTGACCCTGCCAGCGCAGCCGAGCCTTTTGGGTGAGTCTGCATTGGTTCTGATGAAAAGCGACTGGTTTGGGCCCAATAACACTGAAATTGACAGAAACACATGAAAATGCATGTACGGTGTGCGCCCTGACCCTGCCAGCGCAGCCGAGCCTTTAGGGTGAGTCTGCATCGGTTCTGATGAAAAGCGACTAGTTTAGGCCCAATAACACTGAAATTGACAGAAACACATGAAAATGCATGTACGGTGTGCGCCGTGACCCTGCCAGCGCAGCCGAGCCTTTTGGGTGAGTCTGCATCGGTTCTGATGAAAAGCCACTAGTTTGGGCCCAATAACACTGAAATTGACAGAAACACATGAAAATGCATGTAACGGTGTGCGCCGTGACCCTGCCAGCGCAGTCTAGGCTTTAGTGTGAGTCTGCATCGGTTCTGATGAAAAGCGACTAGTTTGGGCCCAATAACACTGAAATTGACAGAAACACATGAAAATGCATGTACGGTGTGCGCCCTAACCCTGCCAGCGCAGCCGAGCCTTTGGGGTGAGTCTGCATCGGTTCTGATGAAAAGCCACTAGTTTGCGCCCAATAACACTGAAATTGACAGAAACACATGAAAATGAATGTATGGCGTGCGCCATGACCCCACCGGCGCAGCCGAGCCTTTGGGGTGAGTCTGCATCGGTTCTGATGAAAAGCCACTAGTTTGCGCCCAATAACACTGAAATTGACAGAAACACATGAAAATGAATGTATGGCGTGCGCCATGACCCCACCGGCGCAGCCGAGCCTTTGGGGTGAGTCTGCATCGGTTCTGATGAAAAGCGACTTGTTTGGGCCCAATAACACTGAAATTGACAGAAACACATGAAAATGCATGTACGGTGTGTGCCGTGACCCTGCCAGCGCAGCCGAGCCTTTTGGGTGAGTCTGCATCGGTTCTGATGAAAAGCCACTAGTTAGGGCCCAATAACACTGAAATTGACAGAAACACATGAAAATGCATGTACGGTGTGTGCTGTGACCCTGCCAGCGCAGCCGAGCCTTTTGGGTGAGTCTGCATCAGTTCTGATGAAAAGCGACTAGTTTAGGCCCAATAACACTGAAATTGACAGAAAAACATGAAAATGCATGTAACGGTGTGCGCCGTGACCCTGCCAGCGCAGCCGAGCCTTTTGGGTGAGTCTGCATCGGTTCTGATGAAAAGCCACTAGTTTGGGCCCAATAACACTGAAATTGACAGAAACACATGAAAATGCATGTACGGTGTGCGCCGTGACCCTGCCAGCGCAACTGAGCCTTTTGGGTGAGTCTGCGTCGGTTCTGATGAAAAGCCACTAGTTTGGGCCCTATAACACTGAAATTGACAGAAACACACGAAAATGAATGTATGGCGTGCGCCGTGACCCCGCCGGCGCAGCCGAGCCTTTGGGGTGAGTCTGCATCGGTTCTGATGAAAAGCCACTAGTTTGGGCCCAATAACACTGAAATTGACAGAAACACATGAAAATGCATGTACGGTGTGCGCCGTGACCCTGCCAGCGCAGCTGAGCCTTTTGGGTGAGTCTGCATCGGTTCTGATGAAAAGCGACTGGTTCGGGCCCAATAACACTGAAATTGACATAAACACATGAAAATGCATATACGGTGTGCGCCGTGACCCTGCCAGCGCAGCCGAGCCTTTTGGGTGAGTCTGCATCGGTTCTGATGAAAAGCCACTAGTTTGGGCCCAATAACACTGAAATTGACAGAAACACATGAAAATGCATGTAACGGTGTGCGCCGTGACCCTGCCAGCGCAGTCGAGGCTTTAAGGTGAGTCTGCATCGGTTCTGATGAAAAGCGACTAGTTTGGGCCCAATAACACTGAAATTGACAGAAACACATGAAAATGCATGTACGGTGTGCGCCCTAACCCTGCCAGCGCAGCCGAGCCTTTTGGGTGAGTCTGCATCGGTTCTGATGAAAAGCCACTAGTTTGGGCCCAATAACACTGAAATTGACAGAAACACATGAAAATGCATGTAACGGTGTGCGCCGTGACCCTGCCAGCGCAGTCGAGGCTTTAAGGTGAGTCTGCATCGGTTCTGATGAAAAGCCATTAGTTTGGGCCCAATAACACTGAAATTGACAGAAACACATGAAAATGCATGTACGGTGTGCGCCGTGACCCTGCCAGCGCAGCCGAGCCTTTTGGGTGAGTCTGCATCGGTTCTGATGAAAAGCCACTAGTTTGGGCCCAATAACACTGAAATTGACAGAAACACATGAAAATGCATGTACGGTGTGCGCCGTGACCCTGCCAGCGCAACTGAGCCTTTTGGGTGAGTCTGCATCGGTTCTGATGAAAAGCCACTAGTTTGGGCCCAATAACACTGAAATTGACAGAAACACATGAAAATGAATGTATGGCATGCGCCATGACCCCACCGGCGCAGCCGAGCCTTTGGGGTGAGTCTGCATCGGTTTTGATGAAAAGCGACTTGTTTGGGCCCAATAACACTGAAATTGACAGAAACACATGAAAATGCATGTATGGTGTGCGCCGTGACCCCGCCAGCGCAGTCGAGGCTTTAGGGTGAGTCTGCATCGGTTCTGATGAAAAGCGACTAGTTTGGGCCCAATAACACTGAAATTGACAGAAACACATGAAAATGCATGTACGGTGTGCGCCCTAACCCTGCCAGCGCAGCCGAGCCTTTTGGGCGAGTCTGCATCGGTTCTGATGAAAAGCCATTAGTTTGGGCCCAATAACACTGAAATTGACAGAAACACATGAAAATGCATGTATGGTGTGCGCTGTGACCCTGCCAGCGCAGCCGAGCCTTTTGGGTGAGTCTGCATCGGTTCTGATGAAAAGCCACTAGTTTGGGCCCAATAACACTGAAATTGACAGAAACACATGACAATGCATGTACGGTGTGCGCCGTGACCCTGCCAGCGCAACTGAGCCTTTTGGGTGAGTCTGCATCGGTTCTGATGAAAAGCCATTAGTTTGGGCCCAATAACACTGAAATTGACAGAAACACATGAAAATGCATGTACGGTGTGCGCCGTGACCCTGCCAGCGCAGCCGAGCCTTTTGGGTGAGTCTGCATCGGTTCTGATGAAAAGCCACTAGTTTGGGCCCAATAACACTGAAATTGACAGAAACACATGAAAATGCATGTACGGTGTGCGCCGTGACCCTGCCAGCGCAGCCGAGCCTTTTGGGTGAGTCTGCATCAGTTCTGATGAAAAGCGACTAGTTTAGGCCCAATAACACTGAAATTGACAGAAAAACATGAAAATGCATGTAAGGTGTGCGCCGTGACCCTGCCAGCGCAGCCGAGGCTTTAGGGTGAGTCTGTATCGGTTCTGATGAAAAGCCACTAGTTTAGGCCCAATAACACTGAAATTGACAGAAACACATGAAAATGCATGTACGGTGTGCGCCGTGACCCTGCCAGCGCAGCCGAGCCTTTCGGGTGAGTCTGCATCGGTTCTGATGAAAAGCCACTAGTTTGGGCCCAATAACACTGAAATTGACAGAAACACATGAAAATGCATGTAACGGTGTGCGCCATGACCCTGCCAGCGCAGCCGAGCCTTTTGGGTGAGTCTGCATCGGTTCTGATGAAAAGCCTCTAGTTTGGGCCCAATAACACTGAAATTGACAGAAACACATGAAAATGCATGTACGGTGTACACCATGACCCTGCCAGCGCAGCCGAGCCTTTTGGGTGAGTCTGCATCGGTTCTGATGAAAAGCGACTAGTTTAGGCCCAATAACACTGAAATTGACAGAAACACATGAAAATGCATGTAACGGTGTGCGCCATGACCCTGTCAGCGCAGCCGAGCCTTTTGGGTGAGTCTGCATCGGTTCTGATGAAAAGCGACTGGTTTGGGCCCAATAACACTGAAATTGACAGAAACACATGAAAATGCATGTACGGTGTACACCATGACCCTGCCAGCGCAGCCGAGCCTTTTGGGTGAGTCTGCATCGGTTCTGATGAAAAGTGACTAGTTTAGGCCCAATAACACTGACATTGACAGAAACACATGAAAATGCATGTACGGTGTGCGCCCTGACCCTGCCAGCGCAGCCGAGCCTTTTGGGTGAGTCTGCATCGGTTCTGATGAAAAGCGACTAGTTTGGGCCCAATAACACTGAAATTGACAGAAACACATGAAAATGCATGTACGGTGTGCGCCGTGACCCTGCCAGCGCAGCCGAGCCTTTTGGGTGAGTCTGCATCAGTTCTGATGAAAAGCGACTAGTTTAGGCCCAATAACACTGAAATTGACAGAAACACATGAAAATGCATGTGCGGTGTGCGCCGTGACCCTGCCAGCGCAACTGAGCCTTTTGGGTGAGTCTGCGTCGGTTCTGATGAAAAGCCACTAGTTTGGGCCCAATAACACTGAAATTGACAGAAACACACGAAAATGAATGTATGGCGTGCGCCGTGACCCCGCCGGCGCAGCCGAGCCTTTGGGGTGAGTTTGCATCGGTTCTGATGAAAAGCCACTAGTTTGGGCCCAATAACACTGAAATTGACAGAAACACATGAAAATGCATGTACGGTGTGCGCCGTGACCCCGCCAGCGCAGCCGAGCCTTTTGGGTGAGTCTGCATCGGTTCTGATGAAAAGCGACTGGTTCGGGCTCAATAACACTGAAATTGACAGAAACACATGAAAATGCATGTAACGGTGTGCGCCCTGACCCTGCCAGCGCAGCCGAGCCTTTTGGGTGAGTCTGCATCGGTTCTGATGAAAAGCCTCTAGTTTGGGCCCAATAACACTGAAATTGACAGAAACACATGAAAATGCATGTACGGTGTACACCATGACCCTGCCAGCGCAGCCGAGCCTTTTGGGTGAGTCTGCATCGGTTCTGATGAAAAGCGACTAGTTTAGGCCCAATAACACTGAAATTGACAGAAACACATGAAAATGCATGTAACGGTGTGGGCCATGACCCTGCCAGCGCAGCCGAGCCTTTTGGGTGAGTCTGCATCGGTTCTGATTAAAAGCGACTGGTTTGGGCCCAATAACACTGAAATTGACAGAAACACATGAAAATGCATGTACGGTGTACACCATGACCCTGCCAGCGCAGCCGAGCCTTTTGGGTGAGTCTGCATCGGTTCTGATGAAAAGCGACTAGTTTAGGCCCAATAACACTGACATTGACAGAAACACATGAAAATGCATGTACGGTGTGCGCCCTGACCCTGCCAGCGCAGCCGAGCCTTTTGGGTGAGTCTGCATCGGTTCTGATGAAAAGCGACTAGTTTGGGCCCAATAACACTGAAATTGACAGAAACACATGAAAATGCATGTACGGTGTGCGCCGTGACCCTGCCAGCGCAGCCGAGCGTTTTGGGTGAGTCTGCATCAGTTCTGATGAAAAGCGACTAGTTTAGGCCCAATAACACTGAAATTGACAGAAACACATGAAAATGCATGTGCGGTGTGCGCCGTGACCCTGCCAGCGCAACTGAGCCTTTTGGGTGAGTCTGCGTCGGTTCTGATGAAAAGCCACTAGTTTGGGCCCAATAACAATGAAATTGACAGAAACACACGAAAATGAATGTATGGCGTGCGCCGTGACCCCGCCGGCGCAGCCGAGCCTTTGGGGTGAGTTTGCATCGGTTCTGATGAAAAGCCACTAGTTTGGGCCCAATAACACTGAAATTGACAGAAACACATGAAAATGCATGTACGGTGTGCGCCGTGACCCTGCCAGCGCAGTCGAGGCTTTAAGGTGAGTCTGCATCGGTTCTGATGAAAAGCGACTAGTTTGGGCCCAATAACACTGAAATTGACAGAAACACATGAAAATGCATGTACGGTGTGCGCCCTAACCCTGCCAGCGCAGCCGAGCCTTTTGGGTGAGTCTGCATCGGTTCTGATGAAAAGCCATTAGTTTGGGCCCAATAACACTGAAATTGACAGAAACACATGAAAATGCATGTACGGTGTGCGCCGTGACCCTGCCAGCGCAGCCGAGCCTTTTGGGTGAGTCTGCATCGGTTCTGATGAAAAGCCACTAGTTTGGGCCCAATAACACTGAAATTGACAGAAACACACGAAAATGAATGTATGGCGTGCGCCGTGACCCCGCCGGCGCAGCCGAGCCTTTGGGGTGAGTTTGCATCGGTTCTGATGAAAAGCCACTAGTTTGGGCCCAATAACACTGAAATTGACAGAAACACATGAAAATGCATGTACGGTGTGCGCCGTGACCCTGCCAGCGCAGTCGAGGCTTTAAGGTGAGTCTGCATCGGTTCTGATGAAAAGCGACTAGTTTGGGCCCAATAACACTGAAATTGACAGAAACACATGAAAATGCATGTACGGTGTGCGCCCTAACCCTGCCAGCGCAGCCGAGCCTTTTGGGTGAGTCTGCATCGGTTCTGATGAAAAGCCATTAGTTTGGGCCCAATAACACTGAAATTGACAGAAACACATGAAAATGCATGTACGGTGTGCGCCGTGACCCTGCCAGCGCAGCCGAGCCTTTTGGGTGAGTCTGCATCGGTTCTGATGAAAAGCCACTAGTTTGGGCCCAATAACACTGAAATTGACAGAAACACATGAAAATGCATGTACGGTGTGCGCCGTGACCCTGCCAGCGCAACTGAGCCTTTTGGGTGAGTCTGCATCGGTTCTGATGAAAAGCCACTAGTTTGGGCCCAATAACACTGAAATTGACAGAAACACATGAAAATGAATGTATGGCATGCGCCATGACCCCACCGGCGCAGCCGAGCCTTTGGGGTGAGTCTGCATCGGTTTTGATGAAAAGCGACTTGTTTGGGCCCAATAACACTGAAATTGACAGAAACACATGAAAATGCATGTATGGTGTGCGCCGTGACCCCGCCAGCGCAGTCGAGGCTTTAGGGTGAGTCTGCATCGGTTCTGATGAAAAGCGACTAGTTTGGGCCCAATAACACTGAAATTGACAGAAACACATGAAAATGCATGTACGGTGTGCGCCCTAACCCTGCCAGCGCAGCCGAGCCTTTTGGGTGAGTCTGCATCGGTTCTGATGAAAAGCCATTAGTTTGGGCCCAATAACACTGAAATTGACAGAAACACATGAAAATGCATGTACGGTGTGCGCTGTGACCCTGCCAGCGCAGCCGAGCCTTTTGGGTGAGTCTGCATCGGTTCTGATGAAAAGCCACTAGTTTGGGCCCAATAACACTGAAATTGACAGAAACACATGACAATGCATGTACGGTGTGCGCCGTGACCCTGCCAGCGCAACTGAGCCTTTTGGGTGAGTCTGCATCGGTTCTGATGAAAAGCCATTAGTTTGGGCCCAATAACACTGAAATTGACAGAAACACATGAAAATGCATGTACGGTGTGCGCCGTGACCCTGCCAGCGCAGCCGAGCCTTTTGGGTGAGTCTGCATCGGTTCTGATGAAAAGCCACTAGTTTGGGCCCAATAACACTGAAATTGACAGAAACACATGAAAATGCATGTACGGTGTGCGCCGTGACCCTGCCAGCGCAGCCGAGCCTTTTGGGTGAGTCTGCATCAGTTCTGATGAAAAGCGACTAGTTTAGGCCCAATAACACTGAAATTGACAGAAAAACATGAAAATGCATGTACGGTGTGCGCCGTGACCCTGCCAGCGCAGCCGAGGCTTTAGGGTGAGTCTGTATCGGTTCTGATGAAAAGCCACTAGTTTAGGCCCAATAACACTGAAATTGACAGAAACACATGAAAATGCATGTACGGTGTGCGCCGTGACCCTGCCAGCGCAGCCGAGCCTTTCGGGTGAGTCTGCATCGGTTCTGATGAAAAGCCACTAGTTTGGGCCCAATAACACTGAAATTGACAGAAACACATGAAAATGCATGTAACGGTGTGCGCCATGACCCTGCCAGCGCAGCCGAGCCTTTTGGGTGAGTCTGCATCGGTTCTGATGAAAAGCCTCTAGTTTGGGCCCAATAACACTGAAATTGACAGAAACACATGAAAATGCATGTACGGTGTACACCATGACCCTGCCAGCGCAGCCGAGCCTTTTGGGTGAGTCTGCATCGGTTCTGATGAAAAGCGACTAGTTTAGGCCCAATAACACTGAAATTGACAGAAACACATGAAAATGCATGTAACGGTGTGCGCCATGACCCTGCCAGCGCAGCCGAGCCTTTTGGGTGAGTCTGCATCGGTTCTGATTAAAAGCGACTGGTTTGGGCCCAATAACACTGAAATTGACAGAAACACATGAAAATGCATGTACGGTGTACACCATGACCCTGCCAGCGCAGCCGAGCCTTTTGGGTGAGTCTGCATCGGTTCTGATGAAAAGCGACTAGTTTAGGCCCAATAACACTGACATTGACAGAAACACATGAAAATGCATGTACGGTGTGCGCCCTGACCCTGCCAGCGCAGCCGAGCCTTTTGGGTGAGTCTGCATCGGTTCTGATGAAAAGCGACTAGTTTGGGCCCAATAACACTGAAATTGACAGAAACACATGAAAATGCATGTACGGTGTGCGCCGTGACCCTGCCAGCGCAGCCGAGCCTTTTGGGTGAGTCTGCATCAGTTCTGATGAAAAGCGACTAGTTTAGGCCCAATAACACTGAAATTGACAGAAACACATGAAAATGCATGTGCGGTGTGCGCCGTGACCCTGCCAGCGCAACTGAGCCTTTTGGGTGAGTCTGCGTCGGTTCTGATGAAAAGCCACTAGTTTGGGCCCAATAACACTGAAATTGACAGAAACACACGAAAATGAATGTATGGCGTGCGCCGTGACCCCGCCGGCGCAGCCGAGCCTTTGGGGTGAGTTTGCATCGGTTCTGATGAAAAGCCACTAGTTTGGGCCCAATAACACTGAAATTGACAGAAACACATGAAAATGCATGTACGGTGTGCGCCGTGACCCCGCCAGCGCAGCCGAGCCTTTTGGGTGAGTCTGCATCGGTTCTGATGAAAAGCGACTGGTTCGGGCCCAATAACACTGAAATTGACAGAAACACATGAAAATGCATGTAACGGTGTGCGCCCTGACCCTGCCAGCGCAGCCGAGCCTTTTGGGTGAGTCTACATCGGTTCTGATGAAAAGCGACTAGTTTAGGCCCAATAACACTGAAATTGACAGAAACACATGAAAATGCATGTACGGTGTGCGCCCTGACCCTGCCAGCGCAGCCGAGCCTTTTGGGTGAGTCTGCATCGGTTCTGATGAAAAGCGACTGGTTTGGGCCCAATAACACTGAAATTGACAGAAACACATGAACATGCATGTACGGTGTACACCGTGACCCTGACAGCGCAGCCGAGCCTTTTGGGTGAGTCTGCATCGGTTCTGATGAAAAGCGACTAGTTTAGGCCCAATAACACTGAAATTGACAGAAACACATGAAAATGAATGTATGGCGTGCGCCATGACCCCACCGGCGCAGCCGAGCCTTTGGGGTGAGTCTGCATTGGTTCTGATGAAAAGCGACTTGTTTGGGCCCAATAACACTGAAATTGACAGAAACACATGAAAATGCATGTATGGTGTGCGCCCTGACCCTGCCAGCGCAGCCGAGCCTTTTGGGTGAGTCTGCATCGGTTCTGATGAAAAGCGACTGGTTTGGGCCCAATAACACTGAAATTGACAGAAACACATGAAAATGCATGTACGGTGTGCGCCGTGACCCTGCCAGCGCAGCCGAGCCTTTCGGGTGAGTCTGCATCGGTTCTGATGAAAAGCCACTAGTTTGGGCCCAATAACACTGAAATTGACAGAAACACATGAAAATGCATGTACGGTGTGCGCCCTGACCCTGCCAGCGCAGCCGAGGCTTTAGGGTGAGTCTGCATCGGTTCTGATAAAAAGCCTCTAGTTTGGGCCCAATAACACTGAAATTGACAGAAACACATGAAAATGCATGTAACGGTGTGCCGTGACCCTGCCAGCGCAGCCGAGCCTTTTGGGTGAGTCTGCATCGGTTCTGATGAAAAGCGACTGGTTTGGGCCCAATAACACTGAAATTGACAGAAACACATGAAAATGCATGTACGGTGTACACCGTGACCCTGCCAGCGCAGCCGAGCCTTTTTGGTG
Source organism: Thunnus thynnus (assembly GCF_963924715.1). Classification (NCBI taxonomy): domain Eukaryota; kingdom Metazoa; phylum Chordata; class Actinopteri; order Scombriformes; family Scombridae; genus Thunnus; species Thunnus thynnus. The sequence continues at coordinate 74,132 of NW_027095875.1, read as the reverse complement.
AATCTGCATCGGTTCTGATGAAAAGCGACTAGTTTAGGCCCAATAACACTGAAATTCACAGAAACACATGAAAATGAATGTATGGCGTGCGCCATGACCCCACCGGCGCAGCCGAGCCTTTGGGGTGAGTCTGCATCGGTTCTGATGAAAAGCGACTTGTTTGGGCCCAATAACACTGAAATTGACAGAAACACATGAAAATGCATGTATGGTGTGCGCCCTGACCCTGCCAGCGCAGCCGAGCCTTTTGGGTGAGTCTGCATCGGTTCTGATGAAAAGCGACTGGTTTGGGCCCAATAACACTGAAATTGACAGAAACACATGAAAATCCATGTACGGTGTGCGCCGTGACCCTGCCAGCGCAGCCGAGCCTTTTGGGTAAGTCTACATCGGTTCTGATGAAAAGCGACTAGTTTAGGCCCAATAACACTGAAATTGACAGAAACACATGAAAATGCATGTACGGTGTGCACCCTGACCCTGCCAGCGCAGCCGAGCCTTTTGGGTGAGTCTGCATCAGTTCTGATGAAAAGCGACTAGTTTAGGCCCAATAACACTGAAATTGACAGAAACACATGAAAATGCATGTACGGTGTGCGCCGTGACCCTGCCAGCGCAGCCGAGGCTTTAGGGTGAGTCTGTATCGGTTCTGATGAAAAGCGACTAGTTTAGGCCCAATAACACTGAAATTGACAGAAACACATGAAAAACTGCATGTACGGTGTGCGCCGTGACCCTGCCAGCGCAGCCGAGCCTTTCGGGTGAGTCTGCATCGGTTCTGATGAAAAGCCACTAGTTTGGGCCCAATAACACTGAAATTGACAGAAACACATGAAAATGCATGTAACGGTGTGCGCCGTGACCCTGCCAGCGCAGCCGAGCCTTTTGGGTGAGTCTGCATCGGTTCTGATGAAAAGCCTCTAGTTTGGGCCCAATAACACTGAAATTGACAGAAACACATGAAAATGCATGTAACGGTGTGCCGTGACCCTGCCAGCGCAGCCGAGCCTTTTGGGTGAGTCTGCATCGGTTCTGATGAAAAGCGACTGGTTTGGGCCCAATAACACTGAAATTGACAGAAACACATGAAAATGCATGTACGGTGTACACCATGACCCTGCCAGCGCAGCCGAGCCTTTTGGGTGAGTCTGCATCGGTTCTGATGAAAAGCCACTAGTTTAGGCCCAATAACACTGAAATTGACAGAAACACATGAAAATGCATGTACGGTGTGCGCCCTGACCCTGCCAGCGCAGCCGAGCCTTTTGGGTGAGTCTGCATCGGTTCTGATGAAAAGCGACTAGTTTGGGCCCAATAACACTGAAATTGACAGAAACACATGAAATGCATGTACGGTGTGCGCCGTGACCCTGCCAGCGCAGCCGAGCCTTTTGGGTGAGTCTGCATCGGTTCTGATGAAAAGCCACTAGTTTGGGCCCAATAACACTGATATTGACAGAAACACATGAAAATGAATGTATGGCGTGCGCCATGACCCCACCGGCGCAGCCGAGCCTTTGGGGTGAGTCTGCATCGGTTATGATGAAAAGCCTCTAGTTTGGGCCCAATAACACTGAAATTGACAGAAACACATGAAAATGCATGTAACGGTGTGCGCCGTGACCCTGCCAGCGCAGCCGAGGCTTTAGGGTGAGTCTGCATCGGTTCTGATGGAAAGCGACTAGTTTGGGCCCAATAACACTGAAATTGACAGAAACACATGAAAATGCATGTACGGTGTGCGCCCTGACCCTGCCAGCGCAGCCGAGCCTTTTGGGTGAGTCTGCATCGGTTCTGATGAAAAGCCACTAGTTTGGGCCCAATAACACTGAAATTGACAGAAACACATGAAAATGCATGTACGGTGTGCGCCGTGACCCTGCCAGCGCAACTGAGCCTTTTGGGTGAGTCTGCATCGGTTCTGATGAAAAGCCACTAGTTTGGGCCCAATAACACTGAAATTGACAGAAACACATGAAAATGAATGTATGGCGTGCGCCATGACCCCACCGGCGCAGCCGAGCCTTTGGGGTGAGTCTGCATCGGTTCTGATGAAAAGCGACTAGTTTGGGCCCAATAACACTGAAATTGACAGAAACACATGAAAATGCATGTATGGTGTGCGCCGTGACCCTGCCAGCGCAGCCGAGCCTTTTGGGTGAGTCTGCATCGGTTCTGATGAAAAGCGACTGGTTTGGGCCCAATAACACTGAAATTGACAGAAACACATGAAAATCCATGTACGGTGTGCGCCGTGACCCTGCCAGCGCAGCCGAGCCTTTTGGGTGAGTCTGCATCGGTTCTGATGAAAAGCCACTAGTTTAGGCCCAATAACACTGAAATTGACAGAAACACATGAAAATGCATGTACGGTGTGCGCCGTGACCCTGCCAGCGCAGCCGAGCCTTTTGGGTGAGTCTGCATCGGTTCTGATGAAAAGCCACTAGTTTGGGCCCAATAACACTGAAATTGACAGAAACACATGAAAATGCATGTAACGGTGTGCGCCGTGACCCTGCCAGCGCAGCCGAGGTTTTAGGGTGAGTCTGCATCGGTTCTGATGGAAAGCGACTAGTTTGGGCCCAATAACACTGAAATTGACAGAAACACATGAAAATGCATGTACGGTGTGCGCCGTGACCCTGCCAGCGCAGCCGAGCCTTTTGGGTGAGTCTGCATCGGTTCTGATGAAAAGCGACTGGTTTGGGCCCAATAACACTGAAATTGACAGAAACACATGAAAATGCATGTACGGTGTACACCGTGACCCTGCCAGCGCAGCCGAGCCTTTTGGGTGAGTCTGCATCGGTTCTGATGAAAAGCGACTGGTTTGGGCCCAATAACACTGAAATTGACAGAAACACATGAAAATGCATGTACGGTGTGCGCCCTGACCCTGCCAGCGCAGCCGAGCCTTTTGGGTGAGTCTGCATCAGTTCTGATGAAAAGCGACTAGTTTAGGCCCAATAACACTGAAATTGACAGAAAAACATGAAAATGCATGTAACGGTGTGCGCCGTGACCCTGCCAGCGCAGCCGAGCCTTTTGGTTGAGTCTGCATCGGTTCTGATGAAAAGCCACTAGTTTGGGCCCAATAACACTGAAATTGACAGAAACACATAAAAATGCATGCACGGTGTGCGCCGTGACCCTGCCAGCGCAACTGAGCCTTTTGGGTGAGTCTGCGTCGGTTCTGATGAAAAGCCACTAGTTTGGGCCCAATAACACTGAAATTGACAGAAACACACGAAAATGAATGTATGGCGTGCGCCGTGACCCCGCCGGCGCAGCCGAGCCTTTGGGGTGAGTCTGCATCGGTTCTGATGAAAAGCCACTAGTTTGGGCCCAATAACACTGAAATTGACAGAAACACATGAAAATGCATGTACGGTGTGCGCCGTGACCCTGCCAGCGCAGCCCAGCCTTTTGGGTGAGTCTGCATCGGTTCTGATGAAAAGCGACTGGTTCGGGCCCAATAACACTGAAATTGACAGAAACACATGAAAATGCACATACGGTGTGCGCCGTGACCCTGCCAGCGCAGCCGAGCCTTTTGGGTGAGTCTGCATCGGTTCTGATGAAAAGCCACTAGTTAGGGCCCAATAACACTGAAATTGACAGAAACACATGAAAATGCATGTACGGTGTGTGCCGTTACCCTGCCAGCGCAGCCGAGCCTTTTGGGTGAGTCTGCATCGGTTCTGATGAAAAGCGACTAGTTTGGGCCCAATAACACTGAAATTGACAGAAACACATGAAATGCATGTACGGTGTGCGCCGTGACCCTGCCAGCGCAGCCGAGCCTTTTGGGTGAGTCTACATCGGTTCTGATGAAAAGCGACTAGTTTAGGCCCAATAACACTGAAATTGACAAAAACACATGAAAATGCATGTACGGTGTGCGCCCTGACCCCACCGGCGCAGCCGAGCCTTTTGGGTGAGTCTGCATCGGTTCTGATGAAAAGCCACTAGTTAGGGCCCAATAACACTGAAATTGACAGAAACACATGAAAATGCATGTACGGTGTGTGCCGTTACCCTGCCAGCGCAGCCGAGCCTTTTGGGTGAGTCTGCATCGGTTCTGATGAAAAGCCACTAGTTTGGGCCCAATAACACTGAAATTGACAGAAACACATGAAAATGCATGTAACGGTGTGCGCCGTGACCCAGCCAGCGCAGCCGAGGCTTTAGGGTGAGTCTGCATCGGTTCTGATGAAAAGCGACTAGTTTGGGCCCAATAACACTGAAATTGACAGAAACACATGAAAATGCATGTACGGTGTGCGCCCTGACCCTGCCAGCGCAGCCGAGCCTTTTGGGTGAGTCTGCATCGGTTCTGATGAAAAGCGACTGGTTTGGGCCCAATAACACTGAAATTGACAGAAACACATGAAAAATGCATGTACGGTGTACACCGTGACCCTGCCAGCGCAGCCGAGCCTTTTGGGTGAATCTGCATCGGTTCTGATGAAAAGCGACTAGTTTAGGCCCAATAACACTGAAATTGACAGAAACACATGAAAATGCATGTACGGTGTGCGCCCTGATCCTGCCAGCGCAGCCGAGCCTTTTGGGTGAGTCTGCATCAGTTCTGATGAAAAGCGACTAGTTTAGGCCCAATAACACTGAAATTGACAGAAACACATGAAAATGCATGTACGGTGTGCGCCGTGACCCTGCCAGCGCAGCCGAGCCTTTCGGGTGAGTCTGCATCGGTTCTGATGAAAAGCCACTAGTTTGGGCCCAATAACACTGAAATTGACAGAAACACATGAAAATGCATGTAACGGTGTGCGCCGTGACCCTGCCAGCGCAGCCGAGCCTTTTGGGTGAGTCTGCATCGGTTCTGATGAAAAGCCTCTAGTTTGGGCCCAATAACACTGAAATTGACAGAAACACATGAAAATGCATGTAACGGTGTGCGCCGTGACCCTGCCAGCGCAGCCGAGGCTTTAGGGTGAGTCTGCATCGGTTCTGATGGAAAGCGACTAGTTTGGGCCCAATAACACTGAAATTGACAGAAACACATGAAAATGCATGTACGGTGTGCGCCCTGACCCTGCCAGCGCAGCCGAGCCTTTTGGGTGAGTCTGCATCGGTTCTGATGAAAAGCCACTAGTTTGGGCCCAATAACACTGAAATTGACAGAAACACATGAAAATGCATGTACGGTGTGCGCCGTGACCCTGCCAGCGCAACTGAGCCTTTTGGGTGAGTCTGCATCGGTTCTGATGAAAAGCCACTAGTTTGGGCCCAATAACACTGAAATTGACAGAAACACATGAAAATGAATGTATGGCGTGCGCCATGACCCCACCGGCGCAGCCGAGCCTTTGGGGTGAGTCTGCATCGGTTCTGATGAAAAGCGACTAGTTTGGGCCCAATAACACTGAAATTGACAGAAACACATGAAAATGCATGTATGGTGTGCGCCGTGACCCTGCCAGCGCAGCCGAGCCTTTTGGGTGAGTCTGCATCGGTTCTGATGAAAAGCGACTGGTTTGGGCCCAATAACACTGAAATTGACAGAAACACATGAAAATCCATGTACGGTGTGCGCCGTGACCCTGCCAGCGCAGCCGAGCCTTTTGGGTGAGTCTGCATCGGTTCTGATGAAAAGCGACTAGTTTAGGCCCAATAACACTGAAATTGACAGAAACACATGAAAATGCATGTACGGTGTGCGCCGTGACCCTGCCAGCGCAGCCGAGCCTTTAGGGTGAGTCTGCATCGGTTCTGATGAAAAGCCACTAGTTTGGGCCCAATAACACTGAAATTGACAGAAACACATGAAAATGCATGTAACGGTGTGCGCCGTGACCCTGCCAGCGCAGCCGAGGTTTTAGGGTGAGTCTGCATCGGTTCTGATGGAAAGCGACTAGTTTGGGCCCAATAACACTGAAATTGACAGAAACACATGAAAATGCATGTACGGTGTGCGCCCTGACCCTGCCAGCGCAGCCGAGCCTTTTGGGTGAGTCTGCATCGGTTCTGATGAAAAGCGACTGGTTTGGGCCCAATAACACTGAAATTGACAGAAACACATGAAAATGCATGTACGGTGTACACCGTGACCCTGCCAGCGCAGCCGAGCCTTTTGGGTGAATCTGCATCGGTTCTGATGAAAAGCGACTAGTTTAGGCCCAATAACACTGAAATTGACAGAAACACATGAAAATGCATGTACGGTGTGCGCCCTGACCCTGCCAGCGCAGCCGAGCCTTTTGGGTGAGTCTGCATCAGTTCTGATGAAAAGCGACTAGTTTAGGCCCAATAACACTGAAATTGACAGAAAAACATGAAAATGCATGTAACGGTGTGCGCCGTGACCCTGCCAGCGCAGCCGAGCCTTTTGGTTGAGTCTGCATCGGTTCTGATGAAAAGCCACTAGTTTGGGCCCAATAACACTGAAATTGACAGAAACACATAAAAATGCATGCACGGTGTGCGCCGTGACCCTGCCAGCGCAACTGAGCCTTTTGGGTGAGTCTGCGTCGGTTCTGATGAAAAGCCACTAGTTTGGGCCCAATAACACTGAAATTGACAGAAACACACGAAAATGAATGTATGGCGTGCGCCGTGACCCCGCCGGCGCAGCCGAGCCTTTGGGGTGAGTCTGCATCGGTTCTGATGAAAAGCCACTAGTTTGGGCCCAATAACACTGAAATTGACAGAAACACATGAAAATGCATGTACGGTGTGCGCCGTGACCCTGCCAGCGCAGCCCAGCCTTTTGGGTGAGTCTGCATCGGTTCTGATGAAAAGCGACTGGTTCGGGCCCAATAACACTGAAATTGACAGAAACACATGAAAATGCACATACGGTGTGCGCCGTGACCCTGCCAGCGCAGCCGAGCCTTTTGGGTGAGTCTACATCGGTTCTGATGAAAAGCGACTAGTTTAGGCCCAATAACACTGAAATTGACAAAAACACATGAAAATGCATGTACGGTGTGCGCCCTGACCCTGCCAGCGCAGCCGAGCCTTTTGGGTGAGTCTGCATCGGTTCTGATGAAAAGCCACTAGTTAGGGCCCAATAACACTGAAATTGACAGAAACACATGAAAATGCATGTACGGTGTGTGCCGTTACCCTGCCAGCGCAGCCGAGCCTTTTGGGTGAGTCTGCATCGGTTCTGATGAAAAGCCACTAGTTTGGGCCCAATAACACTGAAATTGACAGAAACACATGAAAATGCATGTAACGGTGTGCGCCCTGACCCAGCCAGCGCAGCCGAGGCTTTAGGGTGAGTCTGCATCGGTTCTGATGGAAAGCGACTAGTTTGGGCCCAATAACACTGAAATTGACAGAAACACATGAAAATGCATGTACGGTGTGCGCCCTGACCCTGCCAGCGCAGCCGAGCCTTTTGGGTGAGTCTGGATCGGTTCTGATGAAAAGCGACTGGTTTGGGCCCAATAACACTGAAATTGACAGAAACACATGAAAAATGCATGTACGGTGTACACCGTGACCCTGCCAGCGCAGCCGAGCCTTTTGGGTGAATCTGCATCGGTTCTGATGAAAAGCGACTAGTTTAGGCCCAATAACACTGAAATTGACAGAAACACATGAAAATGCATGTACGGTGTGCGCCCTGATCCTGCCAGCGCAGCCGAGCCTTTTGGGTGAGTCTGCATCAGTTCTGATGAAAAGCGACTAGTTTAGGCCCAATAACACTGAAATTGACAGAAACACATGAAAATGCATGTACGGTGTGCGCCGTGACCCTGCCAGCGCAGCCGAGCCTTTCGGGTGAGTCTGCATCGGTTCTGATGAAAAGCCACTAGTTTGGGCCCAATAACACTGAAATTGACAGAAACACATGAAAATGCATGTAACGGTGTGCGCCGTGACCCTGCCAGCGCAGCCGAGCCTTTTGGGTGAGTCTGCATCGGTTCTGATGAAAAGCCTCTAGTTTGGGCCCAATAACACTGAAATTGACAGAAACACATGAAAATGCATGTAACGGTGTGCGCCGTGACCCTGCCAGCGCAGCCGAGGCTTTAGGGTGAGTCTGCATCGGTTCTGATGGAAAGCGACTAGTTTGGGCCCAATAACACTGAAATTGACAGAAACACATGAAAATGCATGTACGGTGTGCGCCCTGACCCTGCCAGCGCAGCCGAGCCTTTTGGGTGAGTCTGCATCGGTTCTGATGAAAAGCCACTAGTTTGGGCCCAATAACACTGAAATTGACAGAAACACATGAAAATGCATGTACGGTGTGCGCCGTGACCCTGCCAGCGCAACTGAGCCTTTTGGGTGAGTCTGCATCGGTTCTGATGAAAAGCCACTAGTTTGGGCCCAATAACACTGAAATTGACAGAAACACATGAAAATGAATGTATGGCGTGCGCCATGACCCCACCGGCGCAGCCGAGCCTTTGGGGTGAGTCTGCATCGGTTCTGATGAAAAGCGACTAGTTTGGGCCCAATAACACTGAAATTGACAGAAACACATGAAAATGCATGTATGGTGTGCGCCGTGACCCTGCCAGCGCAGCCGAGCCTTTTGGGTGAGTCTGCATCGGTTCTGATGAAAAGCGACTGGTTTGGGCCCAATAACACTGAAATTGACAGAAACACATGAAAATCCATGTACGGTGTGCGCCGTGACCCTGCCAGCGCAGCCGAGCCTTTTGGGTGAGTCTGCATCGGTTCTGATGAAAAGCGACTAGTTTAGGCCCAATAACACTGAAATTGACAGAAACACATGAAAATGCATGTACGGTGTGCGCCGTGACCCTGCCAGCGCAGCCGAGCCTTTAGGGTGAGTCTGCATCGGTTCTGATGAAAAGCCACTAGTTTGGGCCCAATAACACTGAAATTGACAGAAACACATGAAAATGCATGTAACGGTGTGCGCCGTGACCCTGCCAGCGCAGCCGAGGTTTTAGGGTGAGTCTGCATCGGTTCTGATGGAAAGCGACTAGTTTGGGCCCAATAACACTGAAATTGACAGAAACACATGAAAATGCATGTACGGTGTGCGCCCTGACCCTGCCAGCGCAGCCGAGCCTTTTGGGTGAGTCTGCATCGGTTCTGATGACAAGCGACTGGTTTGGGCCCAATAACACTGAAATTGACAGAAACACATGAAAATGCATGTACGGTGTACACCGTGACCCTGCCAGCGCAGCCGAGCCTTTTGGGTGAATCTGCATCGGTTCTGATGAAAAGCGACTAGTTTAGGCCCAATAACACTGAAATTGACAGAAACACATGAAAATGCATGTACGGTGTGCGCCCTGACCCTGCCAGCGCAGCCGAGCCTTTTGGGTGAGTCTGCATCAGTTCTGATGAAAAGCGACTAGTTTAGGCCCAATAACACTGAAATTGACAGAAAAACATGAAAATGCATGTAACGGTGTGCGCCGTGACCCTGCCAGCGCAGCCGAGCCTTTTGGTTGAGTCTGCATCGGTTCTGATGAAAAGCCACTAGTTTGGGCCCAATAACACTGAAATTGACAGAAACACATAAAAATGCATGCACGGTGTGCGCCGTGACCCTGCCAGCGCAACTGAGCCTTTTGGGTGAGTCTGCGTCGGTTCTGATGAAAAGCCACTAGTTTGGGCCCAATAACACTGAAATTGACAGAAACACACGAAAATGAATGTATGGCGTGCGCCGTGACCCCGCCGGCGCAGCCGAGCCTTTGGGGTGAGTCTGCATCGGTTCTGATGAAAAGCCACTAGTTTGGGCCCAATAACACTGAAATTGACAGAAACACATGAAAATGCATGTACGGTGTGCGCCGTGACCCTGCCAGCGCAGCCCAGCCTTTTAGGTGAGTCTGCATCGGTTCTGATGAAAAGCGACTGGTTCGGGCCCAATAACACTGAAATTGACAGAAACACATGAAAATGCACATACGGTGTGCGCCGTGACCCTGCCAGCGCAGCCGAGCCTTTTGGGTGAGTCTACATCGGTTCTGATGAAAAGCGACTAGTTTAGGCCCAATAACACTGAAATTGACAGAAACACATGAAAATGCATGTACGGTGTGCGCCCTGACCCTGCCAGCGCAGCCGAGCCTTTTGGGTGAGTCTGCATCGGTTCTGATGAAAAGCCACTAGTTAGGGCCCAATAACACTGAAATTGACAGAAACACATGAAAATGCATGTACGGTGTGTGCCGTTACTCTGCCAGCGCAGCCGAGCCTTTTGGGTGAGTCTGCATCGGTTCTGATGAAAAGCCACTAGTTTGGGCCCAATAACACTGAAATTGACAGAAACACATGAAAATGCATGTAACGGTGTGCGCCATGACCCTGCCAGCGCAACTGAGCCTTTTGGGTGAGTCTGCGTCGGTTCTGATGAAAAGCCACTAGTTTGGGCCCAATAACACTGAAATTGACAGAAACACACGAAAATGAATGTATGGCGTGCGCCGTGACCCCGCCGGCGCAGCCGAGCCTTTGGGGTGAGTCTGCATCGGTTCTGATGAAAAGCCACTAGTTTGGGCCCAATAACACTGAAATTGACAGAAACACATGAAAATGCATGTACGGTGTGCGCCGTGACCCTGCCAGCGCAGCCGAGCCTTTTGGGTGAGTCTGCATCGGTTCTGATGAAAAGCGACTAGTTTAGGCCCAATAACACTGAAATTGACAGAAACACATGAAAATGCATGTACGGTGTGCGCCGTGACCCTACCAGCGCAGCCGAGCCTTTTGGGTGAGTCTGCATCGGTTCTGATGAAAAGCCACTAGTTTGGGCCCAATAACACTGAAATTGACAGAAACACATGAAAATGCATGTACGGTGTGCGCCCTGACCCTGCCAGCGCAGCCGAGCCTTTTGGGTGAGTCTGCATCGGTTCTGATGAAAAGCCACTAGTTTGGGCCCAATAACACTGAAATTGACAGAAACACATGAAAATGCATGTACGGTGTGCGCCGTGACCCTGCCAGCGCAGCCGAGCCTTTTGGGTGAATCTGCATCGGTTCTGATGAAAAGCCACTAGTTTGGGCCCAATAACACTGAAATTGACAGAAACACATGAAAATGCATGTAACGGTGTGCGCCGTGACCCTGCCAGCGCAGTCGAGGCTTTAGGGTGAGTCTGCATCGGTTCTGATGAAAAGCGACTAGTTTGGGCCCAATAACACTGAAATTGACAGAAACACATGAAAATGCATGTACGGTGTGCGCCCTAACCCTGCCAGCGCAGCCGAGCCTTTTGGGTGAGTCTGCTTCGGTTCTGATGAAAAGCCATTAGTTTGGGCCCAATAACACTGAAATTGACAGAAACACATGAAAATGCATGTACGGTGTGCGCCGTGACCCTGCCAGCGCAACTGAGCCTTTTGGGTGAGTCTGCATCGGTTCTGATGAAAAGCGACTAGTTTGGGCCCAATAACACTGAAATTGACAGAAACACATGAAAATGCATGTACGGTGTGCGCCGTGACCCTGCCAGCGCAGCCGAGCCTTTTGGGTGAGTCTGCTTCGGTTCTGATGAAAAGCCATTAGTTTGGGCCCAATAACACTGAAATTGACAGAAACACATGAAAATGCATGTACGGTGTGCGCCGTGACCCTGCCAGCGCAACTGAGCCTTTTGGGTGAGTCTGCATCGGTTCTGATGAAAAGCCACTAGTTTGGGCCCAATAACACTGAAATTGACAGAAACACATGAAAATGCATGTACGGTGTGCGCCGTGACCCTGCCAGCGCAGCCGAGCCTTTTGGGTGAGTCTGCATCGGTTCTGATGAAAAGCCACTAGTTTGGGCCCAATAACACTGAAATTGACAGAAACACATGAAAATGCATGTACGGTGTGCGCCGTGACCCTGCCAGCGCAACTGAGCCTTTTGGGTGAGAATGCATCGGTTCTGATGAAAAGCCACTAGTTTGGGCCCAATAACACTGAAATTGACAGAAACAAATGAAAATGCATGTACGGTGTGCGCCGTGACCCTGCCAGCGCAGCCGAGCCTTTTGGGTGAGTCTGCATCGGTTCTGATGAAAAGCGACTAGTTTGGGCCCAATAACACTGAAATTGACAGAAACACATGAAATTGCATGTACGGTGTGCGCCGTGACCCTGCCAGCGCAGCCGAGCCTTTTGGGTGAGTCTGCATCGGTTCTGATGAAAAGCCACTAGTCTAGGCCCAATAACACTGAAATTGACAGAAACACATGAAAATGCATGTACGGTGTGCGCCGTGACCCTGCCAGCGCAGCCGAGCCTTTAGGGTGAGTCTGCATCGGTTCTGATGAAAAGCCACTAGTTTGGGCCCAATAACACTGAAATTGACAGAAACACATGAAAATGCATGTAACAGTGTGCGCCGTGACCCTGCCAGCGCAGCCGAGGTTTTAGGGTGAGTCTGCATCGGTTCTGATGGAAAGCGACTAGTTTGGGCCCAATAACACTGAAATTGACAGAAACACATGAAAATGCATGTACGGTGTGCGCCCTGACCCTGCCAGCGCAGCCGAGCCTTTTGGGTGAGTCTGCATCGGTTCTGATGAAAAGCGACTGGTTTGGGCCCAATAACACTGAAATTGACAGAAAGACATGAAAATGCATGTACAGTGTACACCGTGACCCTGCCAGCGCAGCCGAGCCTTTTGGGTGAATCTGCATCGGTTCTGATGAAAAGCGACTAGTTTAGGCCCAATAACACTGAAATTGACAGAAACACATGAAAATGCATGTACGGTGTGCGCCGTGACCCTGCCAGCGCAGCCGAGCCTTTTGGGTGAGTCTGCATCGGTTCTGATGAAAAGCGACTGGTTTGGGCCCAATAACACTGAAATTGACAGAAAGACATGAAAATGCATGTACAGTGTACACCGTGACCCTGCCAGCGCAGCCGAGCCTTTTGGGTGAGTCTGCATCGGTTCTGATGAAAAGCGACTAGTTTGGGCCCAATAACACTGAAATTGACAGAAACACATGAAAATGCATGTAACAGTGTGCGCCGTGACCCTGCCAGCGCAGCCGAGGTTTTAGGGTGAGTCTGCATCGGTTCTGATGGAAAGCGACTAGTTTGGGCCCAATAACACTGAAATTGACAGAAACACATGAAAATGCATGTACGGTGTGCGCCCTGACCCTGCCAGCGCAGCCGAGCCTTTTGGGTGAGTCTGCATCGGTTCTGATGAAAAGCGACTGGTTTGGGCCCAATAACACTGAAATTGACAGAAACACATGAAAATGCATGTACAGTGTACACCGTGACCCTGCCAGCGCAGCCGAGCCTTTTGGGTGAATCTGCATCGGTTCTGATGAAAAGCGACTAGTTTAGGCCCAATAACACTGAAATTGACAGAAACACATGAAAATGCATGTACGGTGTGCGCCCTGACCCTGCCAGCGCAGCCGAGCCTTTTGGGTGAGTCTGCATCAGTTCTGATGAAAAGCGACTAGTTTAGGCCCAATAACACTGAAATTGACAGAAAAACATGAAAATGCATGTAACGGTGTGCGCCGTGACCCTGCCAGCGCAGCCGAGCCTTTTGGTTGAGTCTGCATCGGTTCTGATGAAAAGCCACTAGTTTGGGCCCAATAACACTGAAATTGACAGAAACACATGAAAATGCATGTACGGTGTGCGCCGTGACCCTGCCAGCGCAACTGAGCCTTTTGGGTGAGTCTGCGTCGGTTCTGATGAAAAGCGACTAGTTTTGGCCCAATAACACTGAAATTGACAGAAACACACGAAAATGAATGTATGGCGTGCGCCGTGACCCCGCCGGCGCAGCCGAGCCTTTGGGGTGAGTCTGCATCGGTTCTGATGAAAAGCCACTAGTTTGGGCCCAATAACACTGAAATTGACAGAAACACATGAAAATGCATGTATGGTGTGCGCCGTGACCCTGCCAGCGCAGCCGAGCCTTTTGGGTGAGTCTGCATCGGTTCTGATGAAAAGCGACTGGTTTGGGCCCAATAACACTGAAATTGACAGAAACACATGAAAATCCATGTACGGTGTGCGCCGTGACCCTGCCAGCGCAGCCGAGCCTTTAGGGTGAGTCTGCATCGGTTCTGATGAAAAGCCACTAGTTTGGGCCCAATAACACTGAAATTGACAGAAACACATGAAAATGCATGTAACGGTGTGCGCGGTGACCCTGCCAGCGCAGCCGAGGTTTTAGGGTGAGTCTGCATCGGTTCTGATGGAAAGCGACTAGTTTGGGCCCAATAACACTGAAATTGACAGAAACACATGAAAATGCATGTACGGTGTGCGCCCTGACCCTGCCAGCGCAGCTGAGCCTTTTGGGTGAGTCTGCATCGGTTCTGATGAAAAGCGACTGGTTTGGGCCCAATAACACTGAAATTGACAGAAACACATGAAAATGCATGTACGGTGTACACCGTGACCCTGCCAGCGCAGCCGAGCCTTTTGGGTGAATCTGCATCGGTTCTGATGGAAAGCGACTAGTTTGGGCCCAATAACACTGAAATTGACAGAAACACATGAAAATGCATGTACGGTGTGCGCCCTGACCCTGCCAGCGCAGCCGAGCCTTTTGGGTGAGTCTGCATCGGTTCTGATGAAAAGCGACTGGTTTGGGCCCAATAACACTGAAATTGACAGAAACACATGAAAATGCATGTACGGTGTACACCGTGACCCTGCCAGCGCAGCCGAGCCTTTTGGGTGAATCTGCATCGGTTCTGATGAAAAGCGACTAGTTTAGGCCCAATAACACTGAAATTGACAGAAACACATGAAAATGCATGTACGGTGTGCGCCCTGACCCTGCCAGCGCAGCCGAGCCTTTTGGGTGAGTCTGCATCAGTTCTGATGAAAAGCGACTAGTTTAGGCCCAATAACACTGAAATTGACAGAAAAACATGAAAATGCATGTAACGGTGTGCGCCGTGACCCTGCCAGCGCAGCCGAGCCTTTTGGTTGAGTCTGCATCGGTTCTGATGAAAAGCCACTAGTTTGGGCCCAATAACACTGAAATTGACAGAAACACATGAAAATGCATGTACGGTGTGCGCCGTGACCCTGCCAGCGCAACTGAGCCTTTTGGGTGAGTCTGCGTCGGTTCTGATGAAAAGCGACTAGTTTTGGCCCAATAACACTGAAATTGACAGAAACACACGAAAATGAATGTATGGCGTGCGCCGTGACCCCGCCGGCGCAGCCGAGCCTTTGGGGTGAGTCTGCATCGGTTCTGATGAAAAGCCACTAGTTTGGGCCCAATAACACTGAAATTGACAGAAACACATGAAAATGCATGTATGGTGTGCGCCGTGACCCTGCCAGCGCAGCCGAGCCTTTTGGGTGAGTCTGCATCGGTTCTGATGAAAAGCGACTGGTTTGGGCCCAATAACACTGAAATTGACAGAAACACATGAAAATCCATGTACGGTGTGCGCCGTGACCCTGCCAGCGCAGCCGAGCCTTTTGGGTGAGTCTGCATCGGTTCTGATGAAAAGCCACTAGTTTAGGCCCAATAACACTGAAATTGACAGAAACACATGAAAATGCATGTACGGTGTGCGCCGTGACCCTGCCAGCGCAGCCGAGCCTTTAGGGTGAGTCTGCATCGGTTCTGATGAAAAGCCACTAGTTTGGGCCCAATAACACTGAAATTGACAGAAACACATGAAAATGCATGTAACGGAGTGCGCCGTGACCCTGCCAGCGCAGCCGAGGTTTTAGGGTGAGTCTGCATCGGTTCTGATGGAAAGCGACTAGTTTGGGCCCAATAACACTGAAATTGACAGAAACACATGAAAATGCATGTACGGTGTGCGCCCTGACCCTGCCAGCGCAGCCGAGCCTTTTGGGTGAGTCTGCATCGGTTCTGATGAAAAGCGACTGGTTTGGGCCCAATAACACTGAAATTGACAGAAACACATGAAAATGCATGTACGGTGTACACCGTGACCCTGCCAGCGCAGCCGAGCCTTTTGGGTGAATCTGCATCGGTTCTGATGAAAAGCGACTAGTTTAGGCCCAATAACACTGAAATTGACAGAAACACATGAAAATGCATGTACGGTGTGCGCCCTGACCCTGCCAGCGCAGCCGAGCCTTTTGGGTGAGTCTGCATCAGTTCTGATGAAAAGCGACTAGTTTAGGCCCAATAACACTGAAATTGACAGAAAAACATGAAAATGCATGTAACGGTGTGCGCCGTGACCCTGCCAGCGCAGCCGAGCCTTTTGGGTGAGTCTGCATCGGTTCTGATGAAAAGCCACTAGTTAGGGCCCAATAACACTGAAATTGACAGAAACACATGAAAATGCATGTACGGTGTGTGCCGTTACCCTGCCAGCGCAGCCGAGCCTTTTGGGTGAGTCTGCATCGGTTCTGATGAAAAGCCACTAGTTTGGGCCCAATAACACTGAAATTGACAGAAACACATGAAAATGCATGTAACGGTGTGCGCCGTGACCCTGCCAGCGCAGCCGAAGCTTTAGGGTGAGTCTGCATCGGTTCTGATGGAAAGCGACTAGTTTGGGCCCAATAACACTGAAATTGACAGAAACACATGAAAATGCATGTACGGTGTGCGCCCTGACCCTGCCAGCGCAGCCGAGCCTTTTGGGTGAGTCTGCATCGGTTCTGATGAAAAGCGACTGGTTTGGGCCCAATAACACTGAAATTGACAGAAACACATGAAAATGCATGTACGGTGTACACCGTGACCCTGCCAGCGCAGCCGAGCCTTTTGGGTGAATCTGCATCGGTTCTGATGAAAAGCGACTAGTTTAGGCCCAATAACACTGAAATTGACAGAAACACATGAAAATGCATGTACGGTGTGCGCCCTGACCCTGCCAGCGCAGCCGAGCCTTTTGGGTGAGTCTGCATCAGTTCTGATGAAAAGCGACTAGTTTAGGCCCAATAACACTGAAATTGACAGAAAAACATGAAAATGCATGTAACGGTGTGCGCCGTGACCCTGCCAGCGCAGCCGAGCCTTTTGGGTGAGTCTGCATCGGTTCTGATGAAAAGCCACTAGTTAGGGCCCAATAACACTGAAATTGACAGAAACACATGAAAATGCATGTACGGTGTGTGCCGTTACCCTGCCAGCGCAGCCGAGCCTTTTGGGTGAGTCTGCATCGGTTCTGATGAAAAGCCACTAGTTTGGGCCCAATAACACTGAAATTGACAGAAACACATGAAAATGCATGTAACGGTGTGCGCCGTGACCCTGCCAGCGCAGCCGAAGCTTTAGGGTGAGTCTGCATCGGTTCTGATGGAAAGCGACTAGTTTGGGCCCAATAACACTGAAATTGACAGAAACACATGAAAATGCATGTACGGTGTGCGCCCTGACCCTGCCAGCGCAGCCGAGCCTTTTGGGTGAGTCTGCATCGGTTCTGATGAAAAGCGACTGGTTTGGGCCCAATAACACTGAAATTGACAGAAACACATGAAAAATGCATGTACGGTGTACACCGTGACCCTGCCAGCGCAGCCGAGCCTTTTGGGTGAATCTGCATCGGTTCTGATGAAAAGCGACTAGTTTAGGCCCAATAACACTGAAATTGACAGAAACACATGAAAATGCATGTAACGGTGTGCGCCGTGACCCTGCCAGCGCAGACGAGCCTTTTGGGTGAGTCTGCATCGGTTCTGATGAAAAGCCACTAGTTTGGGCCCAATAACACTGAAATTGACAGAAACACATGAAAATGCATGTACGGTGTGCGCCGTGACCCTGCCAGCGCAACTGAGCCTTTTGGGTGAGTCTGCGTCGGTTCTGATGAAAAGCCACTAGTTTGGGCCCAATAACACTGAAATTGACAGAAACACACGAAAATGAATGTATGGCGTGCGCCGTGACCCCGCCGGCGCAGCCGAGCCTTTGGGGTGAGTCTGCATCGGTTCTGATGAAAAGCCACTAGTTTGGGCCCAATAACACTGAAATTGACAGAAACACATGAAAATGCATGTACGGTGTGCGCCGTGACCCTGCCAGCGCAGCCGAGCCTTTTGGGTAAGTCTGCATCGGTTCTGATGAAAAGCGACTAGTTTAGGCCCAATAACACTGAAATTGACAGAAACACATGAAAATGCATGTACGGTGTGCGCCGTGACCCTACCAGCGCAGCCGAGCCTTTTGGGTGAGTCTGCATCGGTTCTGATGAAAAGCCACTAGTTTGGGCCCAATAACACTGAAATTGACAGAAACACATGAAAATGCATGTACGGTGTGCGCCGTGACCCTGCCAGCGCAGCCGAGCCTTTTGGGTGAATCTGCATCGGTTCTGATGAAAAGCCACTAGTTTGGGCCCAATAACACTGAAATTGACAGAAACACATGAAAATGCATGTAACGGTGTGCGCCGTGACCCTGCCAGCGCAGTCGAGGCTTTAGGGTGAGTTTGCATCGGTTCTGATGAAAAGCGACTAGTTTGGGCCCAATAACACTGAAATTGACAGAAACACATGAAAATGCATGTACGGTGTGCGCCCTAACCCTGCCAGCGCAGCCGAGCCTTTTGGGTGAGTCTGCTTCGGTTCTGATGAAAAGCCATTAGTTTGGGCCCAATAACACTGAAATTGACAGAAACACATGAAAATGCATGTACGGTGTGCGCCGTGACCCTGCCAGCGCAACTGAGCCTTTTGGGTGAGTCTGCATCGGTTCTGATGAAAAGCGACTAGTTTGGGCCCAATAACACTGAAATTGACAGAAACACATGAAAATGCATGTACGGTGTGCGCCGTGACCCTGCCAGCGCAACTGAGCCTTTTGGGTGAGTCTGCATCGGTTCTGATGAAAAGCCACTAGTTTGGGCCCAATAACACTGAAATTGACAGAAACACATGAAAATGCATGTACGGTGTGCGCCGTGACCCTGCCAGCGCAGCCGAGCCTTTTGGGTGAGTCTGCATCGGTTCTGATGAAAAGCCACTAGTTTGGGCCCAATAACACTGAAATTGACAGAAACACATGAAAATGCATGTACGGTGTGCGCCGTGACCCTGCCAGCGCAACTGAGCCTTTTGGGTGAGTCTGCATCGGTTCTGATGAAAAGCCACTAGTTTGGGCCCAATAACACTGAAATTGACAGAAACACATGAAAATGCATGTACGGTGTGCGCCGTGACCCTGCCAGCGCAGCCGAGCCTTTTGGGTGAGTCTGCATTGGTTCTGATGAAAAGCGACTAGTTTGGGCCCAATAACACTGAAATTGACAGAAACACATGAAAATGCATGTACGGTGTGCGCCGTGACCCTGCCAGCGCAGCCGAGCCTTTTGGGTGAGTCTGCATCGGTTCTGATGAAAAGCCACTAGTTTAGGCCCAATAACACTGAAATTGACAGAAACACATGAAAATGCATGTACGGTGTGCGCCGTGACCCTGCCAGCGCAGCCGAGCCTTTAGGGTGAGTCTGCATCGGTTCTGATGAAAAGCCACTAGTTTGGGCCCAATAACACTGAAATTGACAGAAACACATGAAAATGCATGTAACGGTGTGCGCCGTGACCCTGCCAGCGCAGCCGAGGTTTTAGGGTGAGTCTGCATCGGTTCTGATGGAAAGCGACTAGTTTGGGCCCAATAACACTGAAATTGACAGAAACACATGAAAATGCATGTACGGTGTGCGCCCTGACCCTGCCAGCGCAGCCGAGCCTTTTGGGTGAGTCTGCATCGGTTCTGATGAAAAGCGACTGGTTTGGGCCCAATAACACTGAAATTGACAGAAACACATGAAAATGCATGTACAGTGTACACCGTGACCCTGCCAGCGCAGCCGAGCCTTTTGGGTGAATCTGCATCGGTTCTGATGAAAAGCGACTAGTTTAGGCCCAATAACACTGAAATTGACAGAAACACATGAAAATGCATGTACGGTGTGCGCCCTGACCCTGCCAGCGCAGCCGAGCCTTTTGGGTGAGTCTGCATCAGTTCTGATGAAAAGCGACTAGTTTAGGCCCAATAACACTGAAATTGACAGAAAAACATGAAAATGCATGTAACGGTGTGCGCCGTGACCCTGCCAGCGCAGCCGAGCCTTTTGGTTGAGTCTGCATCGGTTCTGATGAAAAGCCACTAGTTTGGGCCCAATAACACTGAAATTGACAGAAACACATGAAAATGCATGTACGGTGTGCGCCGTGACCCTGCCAGCGCAACTGAGCCTTTTGGGTGAGTCTGCGTCGGTTCTGATGAAAAGCGACTAGTTTTGGCCCAATAACACTGAAATTGACAGAAACACACGAAAATGAATGTATGGCGTGCGCCGTGACCCCGCCGGCGCAGCCGAGCCTTTGGGGTGAGTCTGCATCGGTTCTGATGAAAAGCCACTAGTTTGGGCCCAATAACACTGAAATTGACAGAAACACATGAAAATGCATGTACGGTGTGCGCCGTGACCCTGCCAGCGCAGCCCAGCCTTTTGGGTGAGTCTGCATCGGTTCTGATGAAAAGCGACTGGTTCGGGCCCAATAACACTGAAATTGACAGAAACACATGAAAATGCATATACAGTGTTCGCCGTGACCCTGCCAGCGCAGCCGAGCCTTTTGGGTGAGTCTACATCGGTTATGATGAAAAGCGACTAGTTTAGGCCCAATAACACTGAAATTGACAGAAACACATGAAAATGCATGTACGGTGTGCGCCCTGACCCTGCCAGCGCAGCCGAGCCTTTTGGGTGAGTCTGCATCGGTTCTGATGAAAAGCCACTAGTTTGGGCCCAATAACACTGAAATTGACAGAAACACATGAAAATGCATGTACGGTGTGTGCCGTGACCCTGCCAGCGCAGCCGAGCCTTTTGGGTGAGTCTGCATCGGTTCTGATGAAAAGCCACTAGTTTGGGCCCAATAACACTGAAATTGACAGAAACACATGAAAATGCATGTAACGGTGTGCGCCGTGACCCTGCCAGCGCAGCCGAGGCTTTAGGGTGAGTCTGCATCGGTTCTGATGGAAAGCGACTAGTTTGGGCCCAATAACACTGAAATTGACAGAAACACATGAAAAATGCATGTACGGTGTACACCGTGACCCTGCCAGCGCAGCCGAGCCTTTTGGGTGAATCTGCATCGGTTCTGATGAAAAGCGACTAGTTTAGGCCCAATAACACTGAAATTGACAGAAACACATGAAAATGCATGTATGGTGTGCGCCCTGATCCTGCCAGCGCAGCCGAGCCTTTTGGGTGAGTCTGCATCAGTTCTGATGAAAAGCGACTAGTTTAGGCCCAATAACACGGAAATTGACAGAAAAACATGAAAATGCATGTAACGGTGTGCGCCGTGACCCTGCCAGCGCAGCCGAGCCTTTTGGGTGAGTCTGCATCGGTTCTGATGAAAAGCCACTAGTTTGGGCCCAATAACACTGAAATTGACAGAAACACATGAAAATGCATGTACGGTGTGCGCCGTGACCCTGCCAGCGCAACTGAGCCTTTTGGGTGAGTCTGCGTCGGTTCTGATGAAAAGCCACTAGTTTGGGCCCAATAACACTGAAATTGACAGAAACACACGAAAATGAATGTATGGCGTGCGCCGTGACCCCGCCAGCGCAGCCTAGCCTTTTGGGTGAGTCTGCATCGGTTCTGATGAAAAGCCACTAGTTTGGGCCCAATAACACTGAAATTGACAGAAACACATGAAAATGCATGTACGGTGTGCGCCGTGACCCTGCCAGCGCAGCCGAGCCTTTTGGGTGAGTCTGCATCGGTTCTGATGAAAAGCCACTAGTTTGGGCCCAATAACACTGAAATTGACAGAAACACATGAAAATGCATGTAACGGTGTGCGCCGTGACCCTGCCAGCGCAGTCGAGGCTTTAGGGTGAGTCTGCATCGGTTCTGATGAAAAGCGACTAGTTTGGGCCCAATAACACTGAAATTGACAGAAACACATGAAAATGCATGTACGGTGTGCGCCCTAACCCTGCCAGCGCAGCCGAGCCTTTTGGGTGAGTCTGCATCGGTTCTGATGAAAAGCCATTAGTTTGGGCCCAATAACACTGAAATTGACAGAAACACATGAAAATGCATGTACGGTGTGCGCCGTGACCCTGCCAGCGCAGCCCAGCCTTTTGGGTGAGTCTGCATCGGTTCTGATGAAAAGCCACTAGTTTGGGCCCAATAACACTGAAATTGACAGAAACACATGAAAATGCATGTACGGTGTGCGCCGTGACCCTGCCAGCGCAGCCGAGCCTTTTGGGTGAGTCTGCATCGGTTCTGATGAAAAGCGACTTGTTTGGGCCCAATAACACTGAAATTGACAGAAACACATGAAAATGAATGTATGGGGTGCGCCCTGACCCTGCCAGCGCAGCCGAGCCTTTTGGGTGAGTCTGCATCGGTTCTGATGAAAAGCGACTGGTTTGGGCCCAATAACACTGAAATTGACAGAAACACATGAAAATCCATGTACGGTGTGCGCCGTGACCCTGTCACCGCAGCCGAGCCTTTTGGGTGAGTCTACATCGGTTCTGATGAAAAGCGAGTAGTTTAGGCCCAATAACACTGAAATTGACAGAAACACATGAAAATGCATGTATGGTGTGCGCCCTGACCCTGCCAGCGCAGCCGAGCCTTTTGGGTGAGTATGCATCGGTTCTGATGAAAAGCGACTAGTTTAGGCCCAATAACACTGAAATTGACAGAAACACATGAAAATGCATGTACGGTGTACACCGTGACCCTGCCAGCGCAGCCGAGCCTTTTGGGTGAATCTGCATCGGTTCTGATGAAAAGCGACTAGTTTAGGCCCAATAACACTGAAATTGACAGAAACACATGAAAATGCATGTATGGTGTGCGCCCTGATCCTGCCAGCGCAGCCGAGCCTTTTGGGTGAGTCTGCATCAGTTCTGATGAAAAGCGACTAGTTTAGGCCCAATAACACGGAAATTGACAGAAAAACATGAAAATGCATGTAACGGTGTGCGCCGTGACCCTGCCAGCGCAGCCGAGCCTTTTGGGTGAGTCTGCATCGGTTCTGATGAAAAGCCACTAGTTTGGGCCCAATAACACTGAAATTGACAGAAACACATGAAAATGCATGTACGGTGTGCGCCGTGACCCTGCCAGCGCAACTGAGCCTTTTGGGTGAGTCTGCGTCGGTTCTGATGAAAAGCCACTAGTTTGGGCCCAATAACACTGAAATTGACAGAAACACACGAAAATGAATGTATGGCGTGCGCCGTGACCCCGCCAGCGCAGCCTAGCCTTTTGGGTGAGTCTGCATCGGTTCTGATGAAAAGCCACTAGTTTGGGCCCAATAACACTGAAATTGACAGAAACACATGAAAATGCATGTACGGTGTGCGCCGTGACCCTGCCAGCGCAGCCGAGCCTTTTGGGTGAGTCTGCATCGGTTCTGATGAAAAGCCACTAGTTTGGGCCCAATAACACTGAAATTGACAGAAACACATGAAAATGCATGTAACGGTGTGCGCCGTGACCCTGCCAGCGCAGTCGAGGCTTTAGGGTGAGTCTGCATCGGTTCTGATGAAAAGCGACTAGTTTGGGCCCAATAACACTGAAATTGACAGAAACACATGAAAATGCATGTACGGTGTGCGCCCTAACCCTGCCAGCGCAGCCGAGCCTTTTGGGTGAGTCTGCATCGGTTCTGATGAAAAGCCATTAGTTTGGGCCCAATAACACTGAAATTGACAGAAACACATGAAAATGCATGTACGGTGTGCGCCGTGACCCTGCCAGCGCAGCCCAGCCTTTTGGGTGAGTCTGCATCGGTTCTGATGAAAAGCCACTAGTTTGGGCCCAATAACACTGAAATTGACAGAAACACATGAAAATGCATGTACGGTGTGCGCCGTGACCCTGCCAGCGCAGCCGAGCCTTTTGGGTGAGTCTGCATCGGTTCTGATGAAAAGCGACTTGTTTGGGCCCAATAACACTGAAATTGACAGAAACACATGAAAATGAATGTATGGGGTGCGCCCTGACCCTGCCAGCGCAGCCGAGCCTTTTGGGTGAGTCTGCATCGGTTCTGATGAAAAGCGACTGGTTTGGGCCCAATAACACTGAAATTGACAGAAACACATGAAAATCCATGTACGGTGTGCGCCGTGACCCTGTCACCGCAGCCGAGCCTTTTGGGTGAGTCTACATCGGTTCTGATGAAAAGCGAGTAGTTTAGGCCCAATAACACTGAAATTGACAGAAACACATGAAAATGCATGTATGGTGTGCGCCCTGACCCTGCCAGCGCAGCCGAGCCTTTTGGGTGAGTATGCATCGGTTCTGATGAAAAGCGACTAGTTTAGGCCCAATAACACTGAAATTGACAGAAACACATGAAAATGCATGTACGGTGTGCGCCCTGACCCTGCCAGCGCATCCGAGCCTTTTGGGTGAGTCTGCATCGGTTCTGATGAAAAGCGACTGGTTTGGGCCCAATAACACTGAAATTGACAGAAACACATGAAAATGCATGTACGGTGTGCGCCGTGACCCTGCCAGCGCAGCCGAGCCTTTTGGGTGAGTCTACATCGGTTCTGATGAAAAGCGACTAGTTTAGGCCCAATAACCCTAAAATGGACAGAAACACATGAAAAAGCATGTACGGTGTGCGCCGTGACCCTGCCAGCGCAGCCGAGCCTTTTGGGTGAGTCTGCATCGGTTCTGATGAAAAGCCACTAGTTTGGGCCCAATAACACTGAAATTGACAGAAACACATGAAAATGCATGTAACGGTGTGCGCCGTGACCCTGCCAGCGCAGTCGAGGCTTTAGGGTGAGTCTGCATCGGTTCTGATGAAAAGCGACTAGTTTGGGCCCAATAACACTGAAATTGACAGAAACACATGAAAATGCATGTACGGTGTGCGCCCTAACCCTGCCAGCGCAGCCAAGCCTTTTGGGTGAGTCTGCATCGGTTCTGATGAAAAGCCATTAGTTTGGGCCCAATAACACTGAAATTGACAGAAACACATGAAAATGCATGTACGGTGTGCGCCGTGACCCTGCCAGCGCAGCCCAGCCTTTTGGGTGAGTCTGCATCGGTTCTGATGAAAAGCCACTAGTTTGGGCCCAATAACACTGAAATTGACAGAAACACATGAAAATGCATGTACGGTGTGCGCCGTGACCCTGCCAGCGCAACTGAGCCTTTTGGGTGAGTCTGCATCGGTTCTGATGAAAAGCCACTAGTTTGGGCCCAATAACACTGAAATTGACAGAAACACATGAAAATGAATGTATGGCGTGCGCCATGACCCCACCGGCGCAGCCGAGCCTTTGGGGTGAGTCTGCATCGGTTCTGATGAAAAGCGACTTGTTTGGGCCCAATAACACTGAAATTGACAGAAACACATGAAAATGCATGTATGGTGTGCGCCCTGACCCTGCCAGCGCAGCCGAGCCTTTTGGGTGAGTCTGCATCGGTTCTGATGAAAAGCGACTGGTTTGGGCCCAATAACACTGAAATTGACAGAAACACATGAAAATCCATGTACGGTGTGCGCCGTGACCCTGCCAGCGCAGCCGAGCCTTTTGGGTGAGTCTGCATCGGTTCTGATGAAAAGCCACTAGTTTGGGCCCAATAACACTGAAATTGACAGAAACACATGAAAATGCATGTACGGTGTGCGCCGTGACCCTGCCAGCGCAGCCGAGCCTTTTGGGTGAGTATGCATCGGTTCTGATGAAAAGCGACTAGTTTAGGCCCAATAACACTGAAATTGACAGAAACACATGAAAATGCATGTACGGTGTGCGCCATGACCCTACCAGCGCAGCCGAGCCTTTTGGGTGAGTCTGCATCGGTTCTGATGAAAAGCGACTAGTTTAGGCCCAATAACACTGAAATTGACAGAAACACATGAAAATGCATGTAATGGTGTGCGCCGTGACCCTGCCAGCGCATCCCGAGCCTTTTGGGTGAGTCTGCATCGGTTCTGATGAAAAGCGACTGGTTTGGGCCCAATAACACTGAAATTGACAGAAACACATGAAAATGCATGTACGGTGTGCGCCGTGACCCTGCCAGCGCAGCCGAGCCTTTTGGGTGAGTCTACATCGGTTCTGATGAAAAGCGACTAGTTTAGGCCAATAACCCTAAAATGGACAGAAACACATGAAAAAGCATGTACGGTGTGCGCCGTGACCCTGCCAGCGCAGCCGAGCCTTTTGGGTGAGTCTGCATCGGTTCTGATGAAAAGCCACTAGTTTGTGCCCAATAACACTGAAATTGACAGAAACACATGAAAATGCATGTAACGGTGTGCGCCGTGACCCTGCCAGCGCAGTCGAGGCTTTAGGGTGAGTCTGCATCGGTTCTGATGAAAAGCGACTAGTTTGGGCCCAATAACACTGAAATTGACAGAAACACATGAAAATGCATGTACGGTGTGCGCCCTAACCCTGCCAGCGCAGCCGAGCCTTTTGGGTGAGTCTGCATCGGTTCTGATGAAAAGCCATTAGTTTGGGCCCAATAACACTGAAATTGACAGAAACACATGAAAATGCATGTACGGTGTGCGCCCGTGACCCTGCCAGCGCAGCCCAGCCTTTTGGGTGAGTCTGCATCGGTTCTGATGAAAAGCCACTAGTTTGGCCCAATAACACTGAAATTGACAGAAACACATGAAAATGCATGTACGGTGTGCGCCGTGACCCTGCCAGCGCAACTGAGCCTTTTGGGTGAGTCTGCATCGGTTCTGATGAAAAGCCACTAGTTTGGGCCCAATAACACTGAAATTGACAGAAACACATGAAAATGAATGTATGGCGTGCGCCATGACCCCACCGGCGCAGCCGAGCCTTTGGGGTGAGTCTGCATCGGTTCTGATGAAAAGCGACTTGTTTGGGCCCAATAACACTGAAATTGACAGAAAACACATGAAAATGCATGTATGGTGTGCGCCCTGACCCTGCCAGCGCAGCCAAGCCTTTTGGGTGAGTCTGCATCGGTTCTGATGAAAAGCGACTGGTTTGGGCCCAATAACACTGAAATTGACAGAAACACATGAAAATCCATGTACGGTGTGCGCCGTGACCCTGCCAGCGCAGCCGAGCCTTTTGGGTGAGTCTACATCGGTTCTGATGAAAAGCGACTAGTTTAGGCCCAATAACACTGAAATTGACAGAAACACATGAAAATGCATGTATGGTGTGCGCCCTGACCCTGCCAGCGCAGCCGAGCCTTTTGGGTGAGTATGCATCGGTTCTGATGAAAAGCGACTAGTTTAGGCCCAATAACACTGAAATTGACAGAAACACATGAAAATGCATGTACGGTGTGCGCATGACCCTGCCAGCGCAGCCGAGCCTTTTGGGTGAGTCTGCATCGGTTCTGATGAAAAGCGACTAGTTTAGGCCCAATAACACTGAAATTGACAGAAACACATGAAAATGCATGTACGGTGTGCGCCCTGACCCTGCCAGCGCATCCGAGCCTTTTGGGTGAGTCTGCATCGGTTCTGATGAAAAGCGACTGGTTTGGGCCCAATAACACTGAAATTGACAGAAACACATGAAATGCATGTACGGTGTGCGCCGTGACCCTGCCAGCGCAGCCGAGCCTTTTGGGTGAGTCTACATCGGTTCTGATGAAAAGCGACTAGTTTAGGCCCAATAACCCTAAAATGGACAGAAACACATGAAAAAGCATGTACGGTGTGCGCCGTGACCCTGCCAGCGCAGCCGAGCCTTTTGGGTGAGTCTGCATCGGTTCTGATGAAAAGCGACTAGTTTGGGCCCAATAACACTGAAATTGACAGAAACACATGAAAATACATGTACAGTGTGCGCCATGACCCTGCCAGCGCAGCCGAGCCTTTTGGGTGAGTCTGCATCGGTTCTGATGAAAAGCCACTAGTTTGGGCCCAATAACACTGAAATTGACAGAAACACATGAAAATGCATGTTACGGTGTGCGCCGTGACCCTGCCAGCGCAGCCGAGGCTTTAGGATGAGTCTGCATCGGTTCTGATGAAAGCGACTAGTTTGGGCCCAATAACACTGAAATTGACAGAAACACATGAAAATGCATGTATGGTGTGCGCCCTAACCCTGCCCAGCGCAGCCGAGCCTTTGGGTGAGTCTGCATCGGTTCTGATGAAAAGCCACTAGTTTAGCCCAATAACACTGAAATTGACAGAAACACATGAAAATGCATGTACGGTGTGCGCCGTGACCCTGCCCAGCGCAGCCCGAGCCTTTTGGGTGAGTCTGCATCGGTTCTGATGAAAAGCCACTAGTTTGGGCCCAATAACACTGAAATTGACAGAAACACATGAAAATGCATGTACGGTGTGCGCCGTGACCCTGCCAGCGCAGCCGAGCCTTTTGGGTGAGTCTGCATCGGTTCTGATGAAAAGCCACTAGTTTGGGCCCAATAACACTGAAATTGACAGAAAACACATGAAAATGCATGTAACCGGTGTGCGCCGTGACCCTGCCAGCGCAGTCGAGGCTTTAGGGTGAGTCTGCATCGGTTCTGATGAAAAGCGACTAGTTTGGGCCCAATAACACTGAAATTGACAGAACACATGAAAATGCATGTACGGTTGTGCGCCCTAACCCTGCCCAGCGCAGCCGAGTTTGGGTGAGTCTGCATCGGTTCTGATGAAAAGCCACTAGTTTGGGCCCAATAACACTGAAATTGACAGAAACACATGAAAATGCATGTACGGTGTGCGCCGTGACCCTGCCAGCGCAGCCGAGCCTTTTGGGTGAGTCTGCATCGGTTCTGATGAAAAGCCACTAGTTTGGGCCCAATAACACTGAAATTGACAGAAACACATGAAAATGCATGTATGGTGTGCGCCCTGACCCTGCCAGCGCAGCCGAGGCTTTAGGGTGAGTCTGCATCGGTTCTGATGAAAAGCGACTGGTTTGGGCCCAATAACACTGAAATTGACAGAAACACATGAAAATGCATGTACGGTGTGCGCCGTGACCCTGCCAGCGCAGCCGAGCCTTTTGGGTGAGTCTGCATCGGTTCTGATGAAAAGCCACTAGTTTGGGCCCAATAACACTGAAATTGACAGAAACACATGAAAATGCATGTAACGGTGTGTGTCGTGACCCTGCCAGCGCAGCCGAGGCTTTAGGGTGAGTCTGCATCGGTTCTGATGAAAAGCGACTACTTTGGGCCCAATAACACTGAAATTGACAGAAACACATGAAAATGCATGTACGGTGTGCGCCCTAACCCTGCCAGCGCAGCCGAGCCTTTTGGGTGAGTCTGCATCGGTTCTGATGAAAAGCCACTAGTTTGGGCCCAATAACACTGAAATTGACCCCACCGGCGCAGCCGAGCCTTTGGGGTGAGTCTGCATCGGTTCTGATGAAAAGCGACTTGTTTGGGCCCAATAACACTGAAATTGACAGAAACACATGAAAATGCATGTACGGTGTGCGCCATGACCCTGCCAGCGCAGCCGAGCCTTTTGGGTGAGTATGCATCGGTTCTAATGAAAAGCGACTAGTTTAGGCCCAATAACACTGAAATTGACAGGAACACATGAAAATGCATGTACGGTGTGCGCCCTGACCCTGCCAGCGCAGCCGAGCCTTTTGGGTAAGTCTGCATCGATTCTGATGAAAAGCCAGTAGTTTGGGCCCGAAAACACTGAAATTGACAGAAACACATGAAAAATGCATGTGCGGTGCGTGCCGGGACTCTGCCGGTGCAGCCGAGCGTTTTGGGTGAGTCTGCATCGATTCTGATGAAAAGCCACTAGTTTGGGCCCGAAAACACTGAAATTGACAGAAACACATGAAAAACTGCATGTGCGGTGCGTGCCGGGACTCTGCCGGTGCAGCCGAGCGTTTTGGGTGAGTCTGCATCGATTCTGATGAAGAGCGACTAGTTTGGGCCCGAAAACACTGAAATTGACAGAAACACATGAAAAATGCATGTACGGTGTGCGCCCTGACCCTGCCAGCGCAGCCGAGCCTTTTGGGTGAGTCTGCATCGGTTCTGATGAAAAGCAACTGGTTTGGGCCCAATAACACTGAAATTGACAGAAACACATGAAAATGCATGTACGGTGTGCGCCGTGACCCTGCCAGCGCAGCCGAGCCTTTTGGGTGAGTCTGCATCGGTTCTGATGAAAAGCCACTAGTTTAGGCCCAATAACACTGAAATTGACAGAAACACATGAAAATGCATGTACGGTGTGCGCCCTGACCCTGCCAGTGCAGCCGAGCCTTTTGGGTGAGTCTGCATCAGTTCTGATGAAAAGCGACTAGTTTAGGCCCAATAACACTGAAATTGACAGAAAAACATGAAAATGCATGTAACGGTGTGCGCCGTGACCCTGCCAGCGCAGCCGAGGCTTTAGGGTGAGTCTGCATCGGTTCTGATGAAAAGCGACTAGCTTGGGCCCAATAACACTGAAATTGACAGAAACACATGAAAATGCATGTACGGTGTGCGCCCTGACCCTGCCAGCGCAGCCCAGCCTTTTGGGTGAGTCTGCATCGGTTCTGATGAAAAGCCACTAGTTTGGGCCCAATAACACTGAAATTGACAGAAACACATGAAAATGAATGTATGGCGTGCGCCATGACCCCACCGGCGCAGCCGAGCCTTTGGGGTGAGTCTGCATCGGTTCTGATGAAAAGCGACTTGTTTGGGCCCAATAACACTGAAATTGACAGAAACACATGAAAATGCATGTACGGTGTGCGCCATGACCCTGCCAGCGCAGCCGAGCCTTTTGGGTGAGTCTGCATCGGTTCTGATGAAAAGCGACTAGTTTAGGCCCAATAACACTGAAATTGACAGGAACACATGAAAATGCATGTACGGTGTGCGCCCTGACCCTGCCAGCGCAGCCGAGCCTTTTGGGTAAGTCTGCATCGATTCTGATGAAAAGCCAGTAGTTTGGGCCCGAAAACACTGAAATTGACAGAAACACATGAAAAATGCATGTGCGGTGCGTGCCGGGACTCTGCCGGTGCAGCCGAGCGTTTTGGGTGAGTCTGCATCGATTCTGATGAAAAGCCACTAGTTTGGGCCCGAAAACACTGAAATTGACAGAAACACATGAAAAACTGCATGTGCGGTGCGTGCCGGGACTCTGCCGGTGCAGCCGAGCGTTTTGGGTGAGTCTGCATCGATTCTGATGAAGAGCGACTAGTTTGGGCCCGAAAACACTGAAATTGACAGAAACACATGAAAAATGCATGTACGGTGTGCGCCCTGACCCTGCCAGCGCAGCCGAGCCTTTTGGGTGAGTCTGCATCGGTTCTGATGAAAAGCCACTAGTTTGGGCCCAATAACACTGAAATTGACAGAAACACATGAAAATGCATGTAACGGTGTGCGCCGTGACCCTGCCAGCGCAGTCGAGGCATTAGGGTGAGTCTGCATCGGTTCTGATGAAAAGCGACTAGTTTGGGCCCAATAACACTGAAATTGACAGAAACACATGAAAATGCATGTACGGTGTGCGCCGTGACCCTGCCAGCGCAGCCGAGCCTTTTGGGTGAGTCTGCATCGGTTCTGATGAAAAGCCACTAGTTTGGGCCCAATAACACTGAAATTGACAGAAACACATGAAAATGCATGTACGGTGTGCGCCGTGACCCTGCCAGCGCAGCCGAGCCTTTTGGGTGAGTCTGCATCGGTTCTGATGAAAAGCCACTAGTTTGGGCCCAATAACACTGAAATTGACAGAAACACATGAAAATGCATGTATGGTGTGCGCCCTGACCCTGCCAGCGCAGCCGAGGCTTTAGGGTGAGTCTGCATCGGTTCTGATGAAAAGCGACTGGTTTGGGCCCAATAACACTGAAATTGACAGAAACACATGAAAATGCATGTACGGTGTGCGCCGTGACCCTGCCAGCGCAGCCGAGCCTTTTGGGTGAGTCTGCATCGGTTCTGATGAAAAGCCACTAGTTTGGGCCCAATAACACTGAAATTGACAGAAACACATGAAAATGCATGTAACGGTGTGTGTCGTGACCCTGCCAGCGCAGCCGAGGCTTTAGGGTGAGTCTGCATCGGTTCTGATGAAAAGCGACTACTTTGGGCCCAATAACACTGAAATTGACAGAAACACATGAAAATGCATGTACGGTGTGCGCCCTAACCCTGCCAGCGCAGCCGAGCCTTTTGGGTGAGTCTGCATCGGTTCTGATGAAAAGCCACTAGTTTGGGCCCAATAACACTGAAATTGACCCCACCGGCGCAGCCGAGCCTTTGGGGTGAGTCTGCATCGGTTCTGATGAAAAGCGACTTGTTTGGGCCCAATAACACTGAAATTGACAGAAACACATGAAAATGCATGTACGGTGTGCGCCATGACCCTGCCAGCGCAGCCGAGCCTTTTGGGTGAGTATGCATCGGTTCTGATGAAAAGCGACTAGTTTAGGCCCAATAACACTGAAATTGACAGGAACACATGAAAATGCATGTACGGTGTGCGCCCTGACCCTGCCAGCGCAGCCGAGCCTTTTGGGTAAGTCTGCATCGATTCTGATGAAAAGCCAGTAGTTTGGGCCCGAAAACACTGAAATTGACAGAAACACATGAAAAATGCATGTGCGGTGCGTGCCGGGACTCTGCCGGTGCAGCCGAGCGTTTTGGGTGAGTCTGCATCGATTCTGATGAAAAGCCACTAGTTTGGGCCCGAAAACACTGAAATTGACAGAAACACATGAAAAACTGCATGTGCGGTGCGTGCCGGGACTCTGCCGGTGCAGCCGAGCGTTTTGGGTGAGTCTGCATCGATTCTGATGAAGAGCGACTAGTTTGGGCCCGAAAACACTGAAATTGACAGAAACACATGAAAAATGCATGTACGGTGTGCGCCCTGACCCTGCCAGCGCAGCCAAGCCTTTTGGGTGAGTCTGCATCGGTTCTGATGAAAAGCAACTGGTTTGGGCCCAATAACACTGAAATTGACAGAAACACATGAAAATGCATGTACGGTGTGCGCCGTGACCCTGCCAGCGCAGCCGAGCCTTTTGGGTGAGTCTGCATCGGTTCTGATGAAAAGCCACTAGTTTAGGCCCAATAACACTGAAATTGACAGAAACACATGAAAATGCATGTACGGTGTGCGCCCTGACCCTGCCAGTGCAGCCGAGCCTTTTGGGTGAGTCTGCATCAGTTCTGAT
Source organism: Thunnus thynnus (assembly GCF_963924715.1). Taxonomy (NCBI): domain Eukaryota; kingdom Metazoa; phylum Chordata; class Actinopteri; order Scombriformes; family Scombridae; genus Thunnus; species Thunnus thynnus. The sequence goes on along the minus strand of NW_027095875.1, from coordinate 41,113 downwards.
GAAAAGCGACTAGTTTAGGCCCAATAACACTGAAATTGACAGAAAAACATGAAAATGCATGTAACGGTGTGCGCCGTGACCCTGCCAGCGCAGCCGAGGCTTTAGGGTGAGTCTGCATCGGTTCTGATGAAAAGCGACTAGCTTGGGCCCAATAACACTGAAATTGACAGAAACACATGAAAATGCATGTACGGTGTGCGCCCTGACCCTGCCAGCGCAGCCCAGCCTTTTGGGTGAGTCTGCATCGGTTCTGATGAAAAGCCACTAGTTTGGGCCCAATAACACTGAAATTGACAGAAACACATGAAAATGAATGTATGGCGTGCGCCATGACCCCACCGGCGCAGCCGAGCCTTTGGGGTGAGTCTGCATCGGTTCTGATGAAAAGCGACTTGTTTGGGCCCAATAACACTGAAATTGACAGAAACACATGAAAATGCATGTACGGTGTGCGCCATGACCCTGCCAGCGCAGCCGAGCCTTTTGGGTGAGTCTGCATCGGTTCTGATGAAAAGCGACTAGTTTAGGCCCAATAACACTGAAATTGACAGGAACACATGAAAATGCATGTACGGTGTGCGCCCTGACCCTGCCAGCGCAGCCGAGCCTTTTGGGTAAGTCTGCATCGATTCTGATGAAAAGCCAGTAGTTTGGGCCCGAAAACACTGAAATTGACAGAAACACATGAAAAATGCATGTGCGGTGCGTGCCGGGACTCTGCCGGTGCAGCCGAGCGTTTTGGGTGAGTCTGCATCGATTCTGATGAAAAGCCACTAGTTTGGGCCCGAAAACACTGAAATTGACAGAAACACATGAAAAACTGCATGTGCGGTGCGTGCCGGGACTCTGCCGGTGCAGCCGAGCGTTTTGGGTGAGTCTGCATCGATTCTGATGAAGAGCGACTAGTTTGGGCCCGAAAACACTGAAATTGACAGAAACACATGAAAAATGCATGTACGGTGTGCGCCCTGACCCTGCCAGCGCAGCCGAGCCTTTTGGGTGAGTCTGCATCGGTTCTGATGAAAAGCCACTAGTTTGGGCCCAATAACACTGAAATTGACAGAAACACATGAAAATGCATGTACGGTGTGCGCCGTGACCCTGCCAGCGCAGCCGAGCCTTTTGGGTGAGTCTGCATCGGTTCTGATGAAAAGCCACTAGTTTGGGCCCAATAACACTGAAATTGACAGAAACACATGAAAATGCATGTATGGTGTGCGCCCTGACCCTGCCAGCGCATCCGAGCCTTTTGGGTGAGTCTGCATCGGTTCTGATGAAAAGCGACTGGTTTGGGCCCAATAACACTGAAATTGACAGAAACACATGAAAATGCATGTACGGTGTGCGCCGTGACCCTGCCAGCGCAGCCGAGCCTTTTGGGTGAGTCTACATCGGTTCTGATGAAAAGCGACTAGTTTAGGCCCAATAACCCTAAAATGGACAGAAACACATGAAAAAGCATGTACGGTGTGTGCCGTGACCCTGCCAGCGCAGCCGAGCCTTTTGGGTGAGTCTGCATTGGTTCTGATGAAAAGCCACTAGTTTGGGCCCAATAACACTGAAATTGACAGAAACACATGAAAATGCATGTAACGGTGTGTGTCGTGACCCTGCCAGCGCAGCCGAGGCTTTAGGGTGAGTCTGCATCGGTTCTGATGAAAAGCGACTACTTTGGGCCCAATAACACTGAAATTGACAGAAACACATGAAAATGCATGTACGGTGTGCGCCCTAACCCTGCCAGCGCAGCCGAGCCTTTTGGGTGAGTCTGCATCGGTTCTGATGAAAAGCCACTAGTTTGGGCCCAATAACACTGAAATTGACCCCACCGGCGCAGCCGAGCCTTTGGGGTGAGTCTGCATCGGTTCTGATGAAAAGCGACTTGTTTGGGCCCAATAACACTGAAATTGACAGAAACACATGAAAATGCATGTACGGTGTGCGCCATGACCCTGCCAGCGCAGCCGAGCCTTTTGGGTGAGTCTGCATCGGTTCTGATGAAAAGCGACTAGTTTAGGCCCAATAACACTGAAATTGACAGGAACACATGAAAATGCATGTACGGTGTGCGCCCTGACCCTGCCAGCGCAGCCGAGCCTTTTGGGTAAGTCTGCATCGATTCTGATGAAAAGCCACTAGTTTGGGCCCGAAAACACTGAAATTGACAGAAACACATGAAAAACTGCATGTGCGGTGCGTGCCGGGACTCTGCCGGTGCAGCCGAGCGTTTTGGGTGAGTCTGCATCGATTCTGATGAAGAGCGACTAGTTTGGGCCCGAAAACACTGAAATTGACAGAAACACATGAAAAATGCATGTACGGTGTGCGCCCTGACCCTGCCAGCGCAGCCGAGCCTTTTGGGTGAGTCTGCATCGGTTCTGATGAAAAGCAACTGGTTTGGGCCCAATAACACTGAAATTGACAGAAACACATGAAAATGCATGTACGGTGTGCGCCGTGACCCTGCCAGCGCAGCCGAGCCTTTTGGGTGAGTCTGCATCGGTTCTGATGAAAAGCCACTAGTTTAGGCCCAATAACACTGAAATTGACAGAAACACATGAAAATGCATGTACGGTGTGCGCCCTGACCCTGCCAGCGCAGCCGAGCCTTTTGGGTGAGTCTGCATCAGTTCTGATGAAAAGCGACTAGTTTAGGCCCAATAACACTGAAATTGACAGAAAAACATGAAAATGCATGTAACGGTGTGCGCCGTGACCCTGCCAGCGCAGCCGAGGCTTTAGGGTGAGTCTGCATCGGTTCTGATGAAAAGCGACTAGCTTGGGCCCAATAACACTGAAATTGACAGAAACACATGAAAATGCATGTACGGTGTGCGCCCTGACCCTGCCAGCGCAGCCCAGCCTTTTGGGTGAGTCTGCATCGGTTCTGATGAAAAGCCACTAGTTTGGGCCCAATAACACTGAAATTGACAGAAACACATGAAAATGAATGTATGGCGTGTGCCATGACCCCACCGGCGCAGCCGAGCCTTTGGGGTGAGTCTGCATCGGTTCTGATGAAAAGCGACTTGTTTGGGCCCAATAACACTGAAATTGACAGAAACACATGAAAATGCATGTACGGTGTGCGCCATGACCCTGCCAGCGCAGCCGAGCCTTTTGGGTGAGTCTGCATCGGTTCTGATGAAAAGCGACTAGTTTAGGCCCAATAACACTGAAATTGACAGGAACACATGAAAAACTGCATGTGCGGTGCGTGCCGGGACTCTGCCGGTGCAGCCGAGCGTTTTGGGTGAGTCTGCATCGATTCTGATGAAGAGCCACTAGTTTGGGCCCGAAAACACTGAAATTGACAGAAACACATGAAAAACTGCATGTGCGGTGCGTGCCGGGACTCTGCCGGTGCAGCCGAGCGTTTTGGGTGAGTCTGCATCGATTCTGATGAAGAGCGACTAGTTTGGGCCCGAAAACACTGAAATTGACAGAAACACATGAAAAATGCATGTACGGTGTGCGCCCTGACCCTGCCAGCGCAGCCGAGCCTTTTGGGTGAGTCTGCATCGGTTCTGATGAAAAGCGACTGGTTTGGGCCCAATAACACTGAAATTGACAGAAACACATGAAAATGCATGTGCGGTGCGTGCCGGGACTCTGCCGGTGCAGCCGAGCGTTTTGGGTGAGTCTGCATCGATTCTGATGAAAAGCCACTAGTTTGGGCCCGAAAACACTGAAATTGACAGAAACACATGAAAAACTGCATGTGCGGTGCGTGCCGGGACTCTGCCGGTGCAGCCGAGCGTTTTGGGTGAGTCTGCATCGATTCTGATGAAGAGCGACTAGTTTGGGCCCGAAAACACTGAAATTGACAGAAACACATGAAAAATGCATGTACGGTGTGCGCCCTGACCCTGCCAGCGCAGCCGAGCCTTTTGGGTGAGTCTGCATCGGTTCTGATGAAAAGCGACTGGTTTGGGCCCAATAACACTGAAATTGACAGAAACACATGAAAATGCATGTACGGTGTGCGCCGTGACCCTGCCAGCGCAGCCGAGCCTTTTGGGTGAGTCTGCATCGGTTCTGATGAAAAGCGACTAGTTTAGGCCCAATAACACTGAAATTGACAGAAACACATGAAAATGCATGTACGGTGTGCGCCCTGACCCTGCCAGCGCAGCCGAGCCTTTTGGGTGAGTCTGCATCAGTTCTGATGAAAAGCGACTAGTTTAGGCCCAATAACACTGAAATTGACAGAAAAACATGAAAATGCATGTACGGTGTGCGCCGTGACCCTGCCAGCGCAGCCGAGCCTTTTGGGTGAGTCTGCATCGGTTCTGATGAAAAGCGACTGGTTCGGGCCCAATAACACTGAAATTGACAGAAACACATGAAAATGCATATACGGTGTGCGCCGTGACCCTGCCAGCGCAGCCGAGCCTTTTGGGTGAGTCTACATCGGTTCTGATGAAAAGCGACTAGTTTAGGCCGAATAACACTGAAATTGACAGAAACACATGAAAATGCATGTACGGTGTGCGCCCTGACCCTGCCAGCGCAGCCGAGCCTTTTGGGTGAGTCTGCATCGGTTCTGATGAAAAGCGACTGGTTTGGGCCCAATAACACTGAAATTAACAGAAACACATGAAAATGCATGTACGGTGTGCCCCGTGACCCTGCCAGCGCAGCCGAGCCTTTTGGGTGAGTCTGCATCGGTTCTGATGAAAAGCGACTAGTTTAGGCCCAATAACACTGAAATTGACAGAAACACATGAAAATGCATGTACGGTGTGCGCCCTGACCCTGCCAGCGCAGCCGAGCCTTTTGGGGGAGTCTGCATCAGTTCTGATGAAAAGCGACTAGTTTAGGCCCAATAACACTGAAATTGACAGAAACACATGAAAATGCATGTACGGTGTGCGCCGTGACCCTGCCAGCGCAGCCGAGCCTTTTGGGTGAGTCTGCATCGGTTCTGATGAAAAGCGACTAGTTTAGGCCCAATAACACTGAAATTGACAGAAACACATGAAAATGCATGTACGGTGTGCGCCCTGACCCTGCCAGCGCAGCCGAGCCTTTTGGGTGAGTCTGCATCAGTTCTGATGAAAAGCGACTAGTTTAGGCCCAATAACACTGAAATTGACAGAAAAACATGAAAATGCATATATGGTGTGCGCCGTGACCCTGCCAGCGCAGCCGAGCCTTTTGGGTGAGTCTGCATCGGTTCTGATGAAAAGCGACTGGTTCGGGCCCAATAACACTGAAATTGACAGAAACACATGAAAATGCATATACGGTGTGCGCCGTGACCCTGCCAGCGCAGCCGAGCCTTTTGGGTGAGTCTACATCGGTTCTGATGAAAAGCGACTAGTTTAGGCCGAATAACACTGAAATTGACAGAAACACATGAAAATGCATGTACGGTGTGCGCCCTGACCCTGCCAGCGCAGCCGAGCCTTTTGGGTGAGTCTGCATTGGCTCTGATGAAAAGCGACTGGTTTGGGCCCAATAACACTGAAATTAACAGAAACACATGAAAATGCATGTACGGTGTGCGCCCTGACCCTGCCAGCGCAGCCGAGCCTTTGGGGTGAGTCTGCATCGGTTCTGATGAAAAGCGACTTGTTTGGGCCCGAAAACACTGAAATTGACAGAAACACATGAAAATGCATGTACGGTGTGCGCCATGACCCTGCCAGCGCAGCCGAGCCTTTTGGGTGAGTCTGCATCGGTTCTGATGAAAAGCGACTAGTTTAGGCCCAATAACACTGAAATTGACAGGAACACATGAAAATGCATGTACGGTGTGCGCCCTGACCCTGCCAGCGCAGCCGAGCCTTTTGGGTAAGTCTGCATCGATTCTGATGAAAAGCCAGTAGTTTGGGCCCGAAAACACTGAAATTGACAGAAACACATGAAAAATGCATGTGCGGTGCGTGCCGGGACTCTGCCGGTGCAGCCGAGCGTTTTGGGTGAGTCTGCATCGATTCTGATGAAAAGCCACTAGTTTGGGCCCGAAAACACTGAAATTGACAGAAACACATGAAAAACTGCATGTGCGGTGCGTGCCGGGACTCTGCCGGTGCAGCCGAGCGTTTTGGGTGAGTCTGCATCGATTCTGATGAAGAGCGACTAGTTTGGGCCCGAAAACACTGAAATTGACAGAAACACATGAAAAATGCATGTACGGTGTGCGCCCTGACCCTGCCAGCGCAGCCGAGCCTTTTGGGTGAGTCTGCATCGGTTCTGATGAAAAGCGACTGGTTTGGGCCCAATAACACTGAAATTGACAGAAACACATGAAAATGCATGTACGGTGTGCGCCCTGACCCTGCCAGCGCAGCCGAGCCTTTTGGGTGAGTCTGCATCGGTTCTGATGAAAAGCGACTAGTTTAGGCCCAATAACACTGAAATTGACAGAAAAACATGAAAATGCATATACGGTGTGCGCCGTGACCCTGCCAGCGCAGCCGAGCCTTTTGGGTGAGTCTGCATCGGTTCTGATGAAAAGCGACTGGTTCGGGCCCAATAACACTGAAATTGACAGAAACACATGAAAATGCATATACGGTGTGCGCCGTGACCCTGCCAGCGCAGCCGAGCCTTTTGGGTGAGTCTACATCGGTTCTGATGAAAAGCGACTAGTTTAGGCCGAATAACACTGAAATTGACAGAAACACATGAAAATGCATGTACGGTGTGCGCCCTGACCCTGCCAGCGCAGCCGAGCCTTTTGGGTGAGTCTGCATCGGTTCTGATGAAAAGCGACTGGTTTGGGCCCAATAACACTGAAATTAACAGAAACACATGAAAATGCATGTACGGTGTGCCCCGTGACCCTGCCAGCGCAGCCGAGCCTTTTGGGTGAGTCTGCATCGGTTCTGATGAAAAGCGACTAGTTTAGGCCCAATAACACTGAAATTGACAGAAACACATGAAAATGCATGTACGGTGTGCGCCCTGACCCTGCCAGCGCAGCCGAGCCTTTTGGGGGAGTCTGCATCAGTTCTGATGAAAAGCGACTAGTTTAGGCCCAATAACACTGAAATTGACAGAAACACATGAAAATGCATGTACGGTGTGCGCCGTGACCCTGCCAGCGCAGCCGAGCCTTTTGGGTGAGTCTGCATCGGTTCTGATGAAAAGCGACTAGTTTAGGCCCAATAACACTGAAATTGACAGAAACACATGAAAATGCATGTACGGTGTGCGCCCTGACCCTGCCAGCGCAGCCGAGCCTTTTGGGTGAGTCTGCATCAGTTCTGATGAAAAGCGACTAGTTTAGGCCCAATAACACTGAAATTGACAGAAAAACATGAAAATGCATATATGGTGTGCGCCGTGACCCTGCCAGCGCAGCCGAGCCTTTTGGGTGAGTCTGCATCGGTTCTGATGAAAAGCGACTGGTTCGGGCCCAATAACACTGAAATTGACAGAAACACATGAAAATGCATATACGGTGTGCGCCGTGACCCTGCCAGCGCAGCCGAGCCTTTTGGGTGAGTCTACATCGGTTCTGATGAAAAGCGACTAGTTTAGGCCGAATAACACTGAAGTTGACAGAAACACATGAAAATGCATGTACGGTGTGCGCCCTGACCCTGCCAGCGCAGCCGAGCCTTTTGGGTGAGTCTGCATTGGCTCTGATGAAAAGCGACTGGTTTGGGCCCAATAACACTGAAATTAACAGAAACACATGAAAATGCATGTACGGTGTGCGCCCTGACCCTGCCAGCGCAGCCGAGCCTTTGGGGTGAGTCTGCATCGGTTCTGATGAAAAGCGACTTGTTTGGGCCCGAAAACACTGAAATTGACAGAAACACATGAAAATGCATGTACGGTGTGCGCCATGACCCTGCCAGCGCAGCCGAGCCTTTTGGGTGAGTCTGCATCGGTTCTGATGAAAAGCGACTAGTTTAGGCCCAATAACACTGAAATTGACAGGAACACATGAAAATGCATGTACGGTGTGCGCCCTGACCCTGCCAGCGCAGCCGAGCCTTTTGGGTAAGTCTGCATCGATTCTGATGAAAAGCCAGTAGTTTGGGCCCGAAAACACTGAAATTGACAGAAACACATGAAAAATGCATGTGCGGTGCGTGCCGGGACTCTGCCGGTGCAGCCGAGCGTTTTGGGTGAGTCTGCATCGATTCTGATGAAAAGCCACTAGTTTGGGCCCGAAAACACTGAAATTGACAGAAACACATGAAAAACTGCATGTGCGGTGCGTGCCGGGACTCTGCCGGTGCAGCCGAGCGTTTTGGGTGAGTCTGCATCGATTCTGATGAAGAGCGACTAGTTTGGGCCCGAAAACACTGAAATTGACAGAAACACATGAAAAATGCATGTACGGTGTGCGCCCTGACCCTGCCAGCGCAGCCGAGCCTTTTGGGTGAGTCTGCATCGGTTCTGATGAAAAGCGACTGGTTTGGGCCCAATAACACTGAAATTGACAGAAACACATGAAAATGCATGTGCGGTGCGTGCCGGGACTCTGCCGGTGCAGCCGAGCGTTTTGGGTGAGTCTGCATCGATTCTGATGAAAAGCCACTAGTTTGGGCCCGAAAACACTGAAATTGACAGAAACACATGAAAAACTGCATGTGCGGTGCGTGCCGGGACTCTGCCGGTGCAGCCGAGCGTTTTGGGTGAGTCTGCATCGATTCTGATGAAGAGCGACTAGTTTGGGCCCGAAAACACTGAAATTGACAGAAACACATGAAAAATGCATGTACGGTGTGCGCCCTGACCCTGCCAGCGCAGCCGAGCCTTTTGGGTGAGTCTGCATCGGTTCTGATGAAAAGCGACTGGTTTGGGCCCAATAACACTGAAATTGACAGAAACACATGAAAATGCATGTACGGTGTGCGCCGTGACCCTGCCAGCGCAGCCGAGCCTTTTGGGTGAGTCTGCATCGGTTCTGATGAAAAGCGACTAGTTTAGGCCCAATAACACTGAAATTGACAGAAACACATGAAAATGCATGTACGGTGTGCGCCCTGACCCTGCCAGCGCAGCCGAGCCTTTTGGGTGAGTCTGCATCAGTTCTGATGAAAAGCGACTAGTTTAGGCCCAATAACACTGAAATTGACAGAAACACATGAAAATGCATGTACGGTGTGCGCCGTGACCCTGCCAGCGCAGCCGAGCCTTTTGGGTGAGTCTGCATCGGTTCTGATGAAAAGCGACTAGTTTAGGCCCAATAACACTGAAATTGACAGAAACACATGAAAATGCATGTACGGTGTGCGCCCTGACCCTGCCAGCGCAGCCGAGCCTTTTGGGTGAGTCTGCATCAGTTCTGATGAAAAGCGACTAGTTTAGGCCCAATAACACTGAAATTGACAGAAAAACATGAAAATGCATATATGGTGTGCGCCGTGACCCTGCCAGCGCAGCCGAGCCTTTTGGGTGAGTCTGCATCGGTTCTGATGAAAAGCGACTGGTTCGGGCCCAATAACACTGAAATTGACAGAAACACATGAAAATGCATATACGGTGTGCGCCGTGACCCTGCCAGCGCAGCAGAGCCTTTTGGGTGAGTCTACATCGGTTCTGATGAAAAGCGACTAGTTTAGGCCGAATAACACTGAAATTGACAGAAACACATGAAAATGCATGTACGGTGTGCGCCCTGACCCTGCCAGCGCAGCCGAGCCTTTTGGGTGAGTCTGCATCGGTTCTGATGAAAAGCGACTGGTTTGGGCCCAATAACACTGAAATTAACAGAAACACATGAAAATGCATGTACGGTGTGCGCCGTGACCCTGCCAGCGCAGCCGAGCCTTTTGGGTGAGTCTGCATCGGTTCTGATGAAAAGCGACTAGTTTAGGCCCAATAACACTGAAATTGACAGAAACACATGAAAATGCATGTACGGTGTGCGCCCTGACCCTGCCAGCGCAGCCGAGCCTTTTGGGTGAGTCTGCATCAGTTCTGATGAAAAGCGACTAGTTTAGGCCCAATAACACTGAAATTGACAGAAACACATGAAAATGCATGTACGGTGTGCGCCGTGACCCTGCCAGCGCAGCCGAGCCTTTTGGGTGAGTCTGCATCGGTTCTGATGAAAAGCGACTAGTTTAGGCCCAATAACACTGAAATTGACAGAAACACATGAAAATGCATGTACGGTGTGCGCCCTGACCCTGCCAGCGCAGCCGAGCCTTTTGGGTGAGTCTGCATCGGTTCTGATGAAAAGCGACTAGTTTAGGCCCAATAACACTGAAATTGACAGAAACACATGAAAATGCATGTACGGTGTGCGCCCTGACCCTGCCAGCGCAGCCGAGCCTTTTGGGTGAGTCTGCATCGGTTCTGATGAAAAGCGACTGGTTCGGGCCCAATAACACTGAAATTGACAGAAACACATGAAAATGCATGTACGGTGTGCGCCGTGACCCTGCCAGCGCAGCCGAGCCTTTTGGGTGAGTCTACATCGGTTCTGATGAAAAGCGACTAGTTTAGGCCGAATAACACTGAAATTGACAGAAAGACATGAAAATGCATGTACGGTGTGCGCCCTGACCCTGCCAGCGCAGCCGAGCCTTTTGGGTGAGTCTGCATTGGTTCTGATGAAAAGCGACTGGTTTGGGCCCAATAACACTGAAATTAACAGAAACACATGAAAATGCATGTACGGTGTGCGCCCTGACCCTGCCAGCGCAGCCGAGCCTTTTGGGTGAGTCTGCATCGGTTCTGATGAAAAGCGACTAGTTTAGGCCCAATAACACTGAAATTGACAGAAACACATGAAAATGCATGTACGGTGTGCGCCGTGACCCTGCCAGCGCAGCCGAGCCTTTTGGGTGAGTCTGCATCGGTTCTGATGAAAAGCGACTAGTTTAGGCCCAATAACACTGAAATTGACAGAAACACATGAAAATGCATGTACGGTGTGCGCCCTGACCCTGCCAGCGCAGCCGAGCCTTTTGGGTGAGTCTGCATCAGTTCTGATGAAAAGCGACTAGTTTAGGCCCAATAACACTGAAATTGACAGAAAAACATGAAAATGCATATATGGTGTGCGCCGTGACCCTGCCAGCGCAGCCGAGCCTTTTGGGTGAGTCTGCATCGGTTCTGATGAAAAGCGACTCGTTCGGGCCCAATAACACTGAAATTGACAGAAACACATGAAAATGCATATACGGTGTGCGCCGTGACCCTGCCAGCGCAGCAGAGCCTTTTGGGTGAGTCTACATCGGTTCTGATGAAAAGCGACTAGTTTAGGCCGAATAACACTGAAATTGACAGAAACACATGAAAATGCATGTACGGTGTGCGCCCTGACCCTGCCAGCGCAGCCGAGCCTTTTGGGTGAGTCTGCATCGGTTCTGATGAAAAGCGACTGGTTTGGGCCCAATAACACTGAAATTAACAGAAACACATGAAAATGCATGTACGGTGTGCGCCGTGACCCTGCCAGCGCAGCCGAGCCTTTTGGGTGAGTCTGCATCGGTTCTGATGAAAAGCGACTAGTTTAGGCCCAATAACACTGAAATTGACAGAAACACATGAAAATGCATGTACGGTGTGCGCCCTGACCCTGCCAGCGCAGCCGAGCCTTTTGGGTGAGTCTGCATCAGTTCTGATGAAAAGCGACTAGTTTAGGCCCAATAACACTGAAATTGACAGAAACACATGAAAATGCATGTACGGTGTGCGCCGTGACCCTGCCAGCGCAGCCGAGCCTTTTGGGTGAGTCTGCATCGGTTCTGATGAAAAGCGACTAGTTTAGGCCCAATAACACTGAAATTGACAGAAACACATGAAAATGCATGTACGGTGTGCGCCCTGACCCTGCCAGCGCAGCCGAGCCTTTTGGGTGAGTCTGCATCGGTTCTGATGAAAAGCGACTAGTTTAGGCCCAATAACACTGAAATTGACAGAAACACATGAAAATGCATGTACGGTGTGCGCCCTGACCCTGCCAGCGCAGCCGAGCCTTTTGGGTGAGTCTGCATCGGTTCTGATGAAAAGCGACTGGTTCGGGCCCAATAACACTGAAATTGACAGAAACACATGAAAATGCATGTACGGTGTGCGCCGTGACCCTGCCAGCGCAGCCGAGCCTTTTGGGTGAGTCTACATCGGTTCTGATGAAAAGCGACTAGTTTAGGCCGAATAACACTGAAATTGACAGAAAGACATGAAAATGCATGTACGGTGTGCGCCCTGACCCTGCCAGCGCAGCCGAGCCTTTTGGGTGAGTCTGCATTGGTTCTGATGAAAAGCGACTGGTTTGGGCCCAATAACACTGAAATTAACAGAAACACATGAAAATGCATGTACGGTGTGCGCCCTGACCCTGCCAGCGCAGCCGAGCCTTTTGGGTGAGTCTGCATCGGTTCTGATGAAAAGCGACTAGTTTAGGCCCAATAACACTGAAATTGACAGAAACACATGAAAATGCATGTACGGTGTGCGCCGTGACCCTGCCAGCGCAGCCGAGCCTTTTGGGTGAGTCTGCATCGGTTCTGATGAAAAGCCACTAGTTTGGGCCCAATAACACTGAAATTGACAGAAACACATGAAAATGCATGTAACGGTGTGTGTCGTGACCCTGCCAGCGCAGCCGAGGCTTTAGGGTGAGTCTGCATCGGTTCTGATGAAAAGCGACTACTTTGGGCCCAAAAACACTGAAATTGACAGAAACACATGAAAATGCATGTACGGTGTGCGCCCTAACCCTGCCAGCGCAGCCGAGCCTTTTGGGTGAGTCTGCATCGGTTCTGATGAAAAGCCACTAGTTTGGGCCCGAAAACACTGAAATTGACAGAAACACATGAAAAACTGCATGTGCGGTGCGTGCCGGGACTCTGCCGGTGCAGCCGAGCGTTTTGGGTGAGTCTGCATCGATTCTGATGAAGAGCGACTAGTTTGGGCCCGAAAACACTGAAATTGACAGAAACACATGAAAAATGCATGTACGGTTTGCGCCCTGACCCTGCCAGCGCAGCCGAGCCTTTTGGGTGAGTCTGCATCGGTTCTGATGAAAAGCGACTGGTTTGGGCCCAATAACACTGAAATTGACAGAAACACATGAAAATGCATGTACGGTGTGCGCCGTGACCCTGCCAGCGCAGCCGAGCCTTTTGGGTGAGTCTGCATCGGTTCTGATGAAAAGCGACTAGTTTAGGCCCAATAACACTGAAATTGACAGAAACACATGAAAATGCATGTACGGTGTGCGCCCTGACCCTGCCAGCGCAGCCGAGCCTTTTGGTTGAGTCTGCATCAGTTCTGATGAAAAGCGACTAGTTTAGGCCCAATAACACTGAAATTGACAGAAAAACATGAAAATGCATGTAACGGTGTGCGCCGTGACCCTGCCAGCGCAGCCGAGGCTTTAGGGTGAGTCTGCATCGGTTCTGATGAAAAGCGACTAGCTTGGGCCCAATAACACTGAAATTGACAGAAACACATGAAAATGCATGTACGGTGTGCGCCCTGACCCTGCCAGCGCAGCCCAGCCTTTTGGGTGAGTCTGCATCGGTTCTGATGAAAAGCCACTAGTTTGGGCCCAATAACACTGAAATTGACAGAAACACATGAAAATGAATGTATGGCGTGCGCCATGACCCCACCGGCGCAGCCGAGCCTTTGGGGTGAGTCTGCATCGGTTCTGATGAAAAGCGACTTGTTTGGGCCCAATAACACTGAAATTGACAGAAACACATGAAAATGCATGTACATTGTGCGCCATGACCCTGCCAGCGCAGCCGAGCCTTTTGGGTGAGTCTGCATCGGTTCTGATGAAAAGCGACTAGTTTAGGCCCAATAACACTGAAATTGACAGGAACACATGAAAATGCATGTACGGTGTGCGCCCTGACCCTGCCAGCGCAGCCGAGCCTTTTGGGTAAGTCTGCATCGATTCTGATGAAAAGCCAGTAGTTTGGGCCCGAAAACACTGAAATTGACAGAAACACATGAAAAATGCATGTGCGGTGCGTGCCGGGACTCTGCCGGTGCAGCCGAGCGTTTTGGGTGAGTCTGCATCGATTCTGATGAAGAGCGACTAGTTTGGGCCCGAAAACACTGAAATTGACAGAAACACATGAAAAATGCATGTACGGTGTGCGCCCTGACCCTGCCAGCGCAGCCGAGCCTTTTGGGTGAGTCTGCATCGGTTCTGATGAAAAGCGACTGGTTTGGGCCCAATAACACTGAAATTGACAGAAACACATGAAAATGCATGTACGGTGTGCGCCGTGACCCTGCCAGCGCAGCCGAGCCTTTTGGGTGAGTCTGCATCGGTTCTGATGAAAAGCCACTAGTTTAGGCCCAATAACACTGAAATTGACAGAAACACATGAAAATGCATGTACGGTGTGCGCCCTGACCCTGCCAGCGCAGCCGAGCCTTTTGGGTGAGTCTGCATCAGTTCTGATGAAAAGCGACTAGTTTTGGCCCAATAACACTGAAATTGACAGAAAAACATGAAAATGCATGTAACGGTGTGCGCCGTGACCCTGCCAGCGCAGCCGAGGCTTTAGGGTGAGTCTGCATCGGTTCTGATGAAAAGCGACTAGCTTGGGCCCAATAACACTGAAATTGACAGAAACACATGAAAATGCATGTACGGTGTGCGCCCTGACCCTGCCAGCGCAGCCCAGCCTTTTGGGTGAGTCTGCATCGGTTCTGATGAAAAGCCACTAGTTTGGGCCCAATAACACTGAAATTGACAGAAACACATGAAAATGAATGTATGGCGTGCGCCAAGACCCCACCGGCGCAGCCGAGCCTTTGGGGTGAGTCTGCATCGATTCTGATGAAAAGCCAGTAGTTTGGGCCCGAAAACACTGAAATTGACAGAAACACATGAAAAACTGCATGTGCGGTGCGTGCCGGGACTCTGCCGGTGCAGCCGAGCGTTTTGGGTGAGTCTGCATCGATTCTGATGAAGAGCGACTAGTTTGGGCCCGAAAACACTGAAATTGACAGAAACACATGAAACATGCATGTACGGTGTGCGCCCTGACCCTGCCAGCGCAGCCGAGCCTTTTGGGTGAGTCTGCATCGGTTCTGATGAAAAGCGACTGGTTTGGGCCCAATAACACTGAAATTGACAGAAACACATGAAAATGCATGTACGGTGTGCGCCGTGACCCTGCCAGCGCAGCCGAGCCTTTTGGGTGAGTCTGCATCGGTTCTGATGAAAAGCGACTAGTTTAGGCCCAATAACACTGAAATTGACAGAAACACATGAAAATGCATGTAACGGTGTGCGCCGTGACCCTGCCAGCGCAGCCGAGGCTTTAGGGTGAGTCTGCATCGGTTCTGATGAAAAGCGACTAGCTTGGGCCCAATAACACTGAAATTGACAGAAACACATGAAAATGCATGTACGGTGTGCGCCGTGACCCTGCCAGCGTAGCCGAATCTTTTGGGTGAGTCTGCATCAGTTCTGATGAAAAGCCACTAGTTTAGGCCCAATAACACTGAAATTGACAGAAAAATATGAAAATGCATGTAACGGTGTGCGCCGTGACCCTGCCAGCGCAACCGAGGCTTTAGGGTGAGTCTGCATCGGTTCTGATGAAAAGCCACTAGTTTGGGCCCAATAACACTGAAATTGACAGAAACACATGAAAATGAATGTATGGCGTGCGCCATGACCCCACCGGCGCAGCCGAGCCTTTGGGGTGAGTCTGCATCGGTTCTGATGAAAAGCGACTTGTTTGGGCCCAATAACACTGAAATTGACAGAAACACATGAAAATGCATGTACGGTGTGCGCCATGACCCTGCCAGCGCAGCCGAGCCTTTTGGGTGAGTCTGCATCGGTTCTGATGAAAAGCGACTGGTTTGGGCCCAATAACACTGAAATTGACAGAAACACATGAAAATGCATGTACGGTGTGCGCCGTGACCCTGCCAGCGCAGCCGAGCCTTTTGGGTGAGTCTGCATCGGTTCTGATGAAAAGCGACTAGTTTAGGCCCAATAACACTGAAATTGACAGAAACACATGAAAATGCATGTACGGTGTGCGCCCTGACCCTGCCAGCGCAGCCGAGCCTTTTGGGTGAGTCTGCATCAGTTCTGATGAAAAGCGACTAGTTTTGGCCCAATAACACTGAAATTGACAGAAAAACATGAAAATGCATGTAACGGTGTGCGCCGTGACCCTGCCAGCGCAGCCGAGGCTTTAGGGTGAGTCTGCATCGGTTCTGATGAAAAGCGACTAGTTTGGGCCCAATAACACTGAAATTGACAGAAACACATGAAAATGCATGTACGGTGTGCGCCCTGACCCTGCCAGCGCAGCCCAGCCTTTTGGGTGAGTCTGCATCGGTTCTGATGAAAAGCCACTAGTTTGGGCCCAATAACACTGAAATTGACAGAAACACATGAAAATGAATGTATGGCGTGCGCCAAGACCCCACCGGCGCAGCCGAGCCTTTGGGGTGAGTCTGCATCGATTCTGATGAAAAGCCAGTAGTTTGGGCCCGAAAACACTGAAATTGACAGAAACACATGAAAAATGCATATGCGGTGCGTGCCGGGACTCTGCCGGTGCAGCCGAGCGTTTTGGGTGAGTCTGCATCGATTCTGATGAAAAGCCACTAGTTTGGGCCCGAAAACACTGAAATTGACAGAAACACATGAAAATGCATGTACGGTGTGCGCCGTGACCCTGCCAGCGCAGCCGAGCCTTTTGGGTGAGTCTGCATCGGTTCTGATGAAAAGCGACTAGTTTAGGCCCAATAACACTGAAATTGACAGAAACACATGAAAATGCATGTAACGGTGTGCGCCGTGACCCTGCCAGCGCAGCCGAGGCTTTAGGGTGAGTCTGCATCGGTTCTGATGAAAAGCGACTAGCTTGGGCCCAATAACACTGAAATTGACAGAAACACATGAAAATGCATGTACGGTGTGCGCCGTGACCCTGCCAGCGTAGCCGAACCTTTTGGGTGAGTCTGCATCAGTTCTGATGAAAAGCGACTAGTTTAGGCCCAATAACACTGAAATTGACAGAAAAATATGAAAATGCATGTAACGGTGAGCGCCGTGACCCTGCCAGCGCAACCGAGGCTTTAGGGTGAGTCTGCATCGGTTCTGATGAAAAGCGACTAGTTTAGGCCCAATAACACTGAAATTGACAGAAACACATGAAAATGCATGTACGGTGTGCGCCGTGACCCTGCCAGCGCAGCCGAGCCTTTTGGGTGAGTCTGCATCGGTTCTGATGAAAAGCGACTGGTTCGGGCCCAATAACACTGAAATTGACAGAAACACATGAAAATGCATATACGGTGTGCGCCCTGACCCTGCCAGCGCAGCCGAGCCTTTTGGGTGAGTCTGCATCGGTTCTGATGAAAAGCGACTGGTTCGGGCCCAATAACACTGAAATTGACAGAAACACATGAAAATGCATGTACGGTGTGCGCCGTGACCCTGCCAGCGCAGCCGAGCCTTTTGGGTGAGTCTACATCGGTTCTGATGAAAAGCCACTAGTTTAGGCCGAATAACACTGAAATTGACAGAAACACATGAAAAATGCATGTGCGGTGCGTGCCGGGACTCTGCCGGTGCAGCCGAGCGTTTTGGGTGAGTCTGCATCGATTCTGATGAAAAGCCACTAGTTTGGGCCCGAAAACACTGAAATTGACAGAAACACATGAAAAACTGCATGTGCGGTGCGTGCCGGGACTCTGCCGGTGCAGCTGAGCGTTTTGGGTGAGTCTGCATCGATTCTGATGAAGAGCGACTAGTTTGGGCCCGAAAACACTGAAATTGACAGAAACACATGAAAAATGCATGTACGGTGTGCGCCCTGACCCTGCCAGCGCAGCCGAGCCTTTTGGGTGAGTCTGCATCGGTTCTGATGAAAAGCGACTGGTTTGGGCCCAATAACACTGAAATTGACAGAAACACATGAAAATGCATGTACGGTGTGCGCCGTGACCCTGCCAGCGCAGCCGAGCCTTTTGGGTGAGTCTGCATCGGTTCTGATGAAAAGCCACTAGTTTGGGCCCGAAAACACTGAAATTGACAGAAACACATGAAAAATGCATGTGCGGTGCGTGCCGGGACTCTGCCGGTGCAGCCGAGCGTTTTGGGTGAGTCTGCATCGATTCTGATGAAAAGCCACTAGTTTGGGCCCGAAAACACTGAAATTGACAGAAACACATGAAAAACTGCATGTGCGGTGCGTGCCGGGACTCTGCCGGTGCAGCTGAGCGTTTTGGGTGAGTCTGCATCGATTCTGATGAAGAGCGACTAGTTTGGGCCCGAAAACACTGAAATTGACAGAAACACATGAAAAATGCATGTACGGTGTGCGCCCTGACCCTGCCAGCGCAGCCGAGCCTTTTGGGTGAGTCTGCATCGGTTCTGATGAAAAGCGACTGGTTTGGGCCCAATAACACTGAAATTGACAGAAACACATGAAAATGCATGTAACGGTGTGCGCCGTGACCCTGCCAGCGCAACTGAGGCTTTAGGGTGAGTCTGCATCGGTTCTGATGAAAAGCGACTAGTTTAGGCCCAATAACACTGAAATTGACAGAAACACATGAAAATGCATGTACGGTGTGCGCCGTGACCCTGCCAGCGCAGCCGAGCCTTTTGGGTGAGTCTGCATCGGTTCTGATGAAAAGCGACTGGTTCGGGCCCAATAACACTGAAATTGACAGAAACACATGAAAATGCATATACGGTGTGCGCCCTGACCCTGCCAGCGCAGCCGAGCCTTTTGGGTGAGTCTGCATCGGTTCTGATGAAAAGCGACTAGTTTGGGCCCAATAACACTGAAATTGACAGAAACACATGAAAATGCATGTACGGTGTGCGCCCTGACCCTGCCAGCGTAGCCGAGCCTCTTGGGTGAGTCTGCATCGGTTCTGATGAAAAGCGACTAGTTTAGGCCCAATAACACTGAAATTGACAGAAACACATGAAAATGCATGTAACGGTGTGCGCCGTGACCCTGCCAGTGCAGCCGAGGCTTTAGGGTGAGTCTGCATCGGTTCTGATGAAAAGCGACTAGTTTGGGCCCAATAACACTGAAATTGACAGAAACACATGAAAATGCATGTACGGTGTGCGCCGTGACCCTGCCAGCGTAGCCGAGCCTCTTGGGTGAGTCTGCATCGGTTCTGATGAAAAGCGACTAGTTTAGGCCCAATAACACTGAAATTGACAGAAACACATGAAAATGCATGTAACGGTGTGCGCCGTGACCCTGCCAGTGCAGCCGAGGCTTTAGGGTGAGTCTGCATCGGTTCTGATGAAAAGCGACTAGTTTGGGCCCAATAACACTGAAATTGACAGAAACACATGAAAATGCATGTACGGTGTGCGCCCTAACCCTGCCAGCGCAGCCGAGCCTTTTGGGTGAGTCTGCATCGGTTCTGATGAAAAGCCACTAGTTTGGGCCCAATAACACTGAAATTGACAGAAACACATGAAAATGCATGTACGGTGTGCGCCATGACCCTGCCAGCGCAGCCGAGCCTTTGGGGTGAGTCTGCATCGGTTCTGATGAAAAGCGACTTGTTTGGGCCCAATAACACTGAAATTGACAGAAACACA
The DNA here is from genome assembly GCF_963924715.1 of Thunnus thynnus. Taxonomy (NCBI): domain Eukaryota; kingdom Metazoa; phylum Chordata; class Actinopteri; order Scombriformes; family Scombridae; genus Thunnus; species Thunnus thynnus. The sequence goes on along the minus strand of NW_027095875.1, from coordinate 21,615 downwards.
TGAAAATGCATGTACGGTGTGCGCCATGACCCTGCCAGCGCAGCCGAGCCTTTTGGGTGAGTCTGCATCGGTTCTGATGAAAAGCGACTAGTTTAGGCCCAATAACACTGAAATTGACAGGAACACATGAAAATGCATGTACGGTGTGCGCCCTGACCCTGCCAGCGCAGCCGAGCTTTTTGGGTAAGTCTGCATCGATTCTGATGAAAAGCCACTAGTTTGGGCCCGAAAACACTGAAATTGACAGAAACACATGAAAAATGCATGTGCGGTGCGTGCCGGGACTCTGCCGGTGCAGCCGAGCGTTTTGGGTGAGTCTGCATCGATTCTGATGAAAAGCCACTAGTTTGGGCCCGAAAACACTGAAATTGACAGAAACACATGAAAAACTGCATGTGCGGTGCGTGCCGGGACTCTGCCGGTGCAGCTGAGCGTTTTGGGTGAGTCTGCATCGATTCTGATGAAGAGCGACTAGTTTGGGCCCGAAAACACTGAAATTGACAGAAACACATGAAAAATGCATGTACGGTGTGCGCCCTGACCCTGCCAGCGCAGCCGAGCCTTTTGGGTGAGTCTGCATCGGTTCTGATGAAAAGCGACTGGTTTGGGCCCAATAACACTGAAATTGACAGAAACACATGAAAATGCATGTACGGTGTGCGCCGTGACCCTGCCAGCGCAGCCGAGCCTTTTGGGTGAGTCTGCATCGGTTCTGATGAAAAGCCACTAGTTTGGGCCCGAAAACACTGAAATTGACAGAAACACATGAAAAATGCATGTGCGGTGCGTGCCGGGACTCTGCCGGTGCAGCCGAGCGTTTTGGGTGAGTCTGCATCGATTCTGATGAAAAGCCACTAGTTTGGGCCCGAAAACACTGAAATTGACAGAAACACATGAAAAACTGCATGTGCGGTGCGTGCCGGGACTCTGCCGGTGCAGCTGAGCGTTTTGGGTGAGTCTGCATCGATTCTGATGAAGAGCGACTAGTTTGGGCCCGAAAACACTGAAATTGACAGAAACACATGAAAAATGCATGTACGGTGTGCGCCCTGACCCTGCCAGCGCAGCCGAGCCTTTTGGGTGAGTCTGCATCGGTTCTGATGAAAAGCGACTGGTTTGGGCCCAATAACACTGAAATTGACAGAAACACATGAAAATGCATGTAACGGTGTGCGCCGTGACCCTGCCAGCGCAACTGAGGCTTTAGGGTGAGTCTGCATCGGTTCTGATGAAAAGCGACTAGTTTAGGCCCAATAACACTGAAATTGACAGAAACACATGAAAATGCATGTACGGTGTGCGCCGTGACCCTGCCAGCGCAGCCGAGCCTTTTGGGTGAGTCTGCATCGGTTCTGATGAAAAGCGACTGGTTCGGGCCCAATAACACTGAAATTGACAGAAACACATGAAAATGCATATACGGTGTGCGCCCTGACCCTGCCAGCGCAGCCGAGCCTTTTGGGTGAGTCTGCATCGGTTCTGATGAAAAGCGACTAGTTTGGGCCCAATAACACTGAAATTGACAGAAACACATGAAAATGCATGTACGGTGTGCGCCGTGACCCTGCCAGCGTAGCCGAGCCTCTTGGGTGAGTCTGCATCGGTTCTGATGAAAAGCGACTAGTTTAGGCCCAATAACACTGAAATTGACAGAAACACATGAAAATGCATGTAACGGTGTGCGCCGTGACCCTGCCAGTGCAGCCGAGGCTTTAGGGTGAGTCTGCATCGGTTCTGATGAAAAGCGACTAGTTTGGGCCCAATAACACTGAAATTGACAGAAACACATGAAAATGCATGTACGGTGTGCGCCGTGACCCTGCCAGCGTAGCCGAGCCTCTTGGGTGAGTCTGCATCGGTTCTGATGAAAAGCGACTAGTTTAGGCCCAATAACACTGAAATTGACAGAAACACATGAAAATGCATGTAACGGTGTGCGCCGTGACCCTGCCAGTGCAGCCGAGGCTTTAGGGTGAGTCTGCATCGGTTCTGATGAAAAGCGACTAGTTTGGGCCCAATAACACTGAAATTGACAGAAACACATGAAAATGCATGTACGGTGTGCGCCCTAACCCTGCCAGCGCAGCCGAGCCTTTTGGGTGAGTCTGCATCGGTTCTGATGAAAAGCCACTAGTTTGGGCCCAATAACACTGAAATTGACAGAAACACATGAAAATGCATGTACGGTGTGCGCCATGACCCTGCCAGCGCAGCCGAGCCTTTGGGGTGAGTCTGCATCGGTTCTGATGAAAAGCGACTTGTTTGGGCCCAATAACACTGAAATTGACAGAAACACATGAAAATGCATGTACGGTGTGCGCCATGACCCTGCCAGCGCAGCCGAGCCTTTTGGGTGAGTCTGCATCGGTTCTGATGAAAAGCGACTAGTTTAGGCCCAATAACACTGAAATTGACAGGAACACATGAAAATGCATGTACGGTGTGCGCCCTGACCCTGCCAGCGCAGCCGAGCCTTTTGGGTAAGTCTGCATCGATTCTGATGAAAAGCCACTAGTTTGGGCCCGAAAACACTGAAATTGACAGAAACACATGAAAAATGCATGTGCGGTGCGTGCCGGGACTCTGCCGGTGCAGCCGAGCGTTTTGGGTGAGTCTGCATCGATTCTGATGAAAAGCCACTAGTTTGGGCCCGAAAACACTGAAATTGACAGAAACACATGAAAAACTGCATGTGCGGTGCGTGCCGGGACTCTTCCGGTGCAGCTGAGCGTTTTGGGTGAGTCTGCATCTATTCTGATGAAGAGCGACTAGTTTGGGCCCGAAAACACTGAAATTGACAGAAACACATGAAAAATGCATGTACGGTGTGCGCCCTGACCCTGCCAGCGCAGCCGAGCCTTTTGGGTGAGTCTGCATCGGTTCTGATGAAAAGCGACTGGTTTGGGCCCAATAATACTGAAATTGACAGAAACACATGAAAATGCATGTACGGTGTGCGCCGTGACCCTGCCAGCGCAGCCGAGCCTTTTGGGTGAGTCTGCATCGGTTCTGATGAAAAGCGACTAGTTTAGGCCCAATAACACTGAAATTGACAGAAACACATGAAAATGCATGTACGGTGTGCGCCCTGACCCTGCCAGCGCAACCGAGGCTTTAGGGTGAGTCTGCATCGGTTCTGATGAAAAGCGACTAGTTTGGGCCCAATAACACTGAAATTGACAGAAACACATGAAAAATGCATGTACGGTGTGCGCCCTGACCCTGCCAGCGCAGCCGAGCCTTTTGGGTGAGTCTGCATCGGTTCTGATGAAAAGCGACTGGTTCGGGCCCAATAACACTGAAATTGACAGAAACACATGAAAATGCATATACGGTGTGCGCCGTGACCCTGCCAGCGCAGCCGAGCCTTTTGGGTGAGTCTGCATCGGTTCTGATGAAAAGCGACTGGTTCGGGCCCAATAACACTGAAATTGACAGAAACACATGAAAATGCATATACGGTGTGCGCCGTGACCCTGCCAGCGCAGCCGAGCCTTTTGGGTGAGTCTACATCAGTTCTGATGAAAAGCGACTAGTTTAGGCCGAATAACATTGAAATTGACAGAAACACATGAAAATGCATGTACGGTGTGCGCCCTGACCCTGCCAGCGCAGCCGAGCCTTTTGGGTGAGTCTGCATCGGTTCTGATGAAAAGCGACTGGTTTAGGCCCAATAACACTGAAATTGACAGAAACACATGAAAATGCATGTACGGTGTGCGCCCTGACCCTGCCAGCGCAGCCGAGCCTTTTGGGTGAGTCTGCATCGGTTCTGATGAAAAGCGACTAGTTTAGGCCCAATAACACTGAAATTGACAGAAACACATGAAAATGCATGTACGGTGTGCGCCGTGACCCTGCCAGCGCAGCCGAGCCTTTTGGGTGAGTCTGCATCGGTTCTGATGAAAAGCGACTGGTTCGGGCCCAATAACACTGAAATTGACAGAAACACATGAAAATGCATATACGGTGTGCGCCGTGACCCTGCCAGCGCAGCCGAGCCTTTTGGGTGAGTCTGCATCGGTTCTGATGAAAAGCGACTGGTTCGGGCCCAATAACACTGAAATTGACAGAAACACATGAAAATGCATATACGGTGTGCGCCGTGACCCTGCCAGCGCAGCCGAGCCTTTTGGGTGAGTCTACATCGGTTCTGATGAAAAGCGACTAGTTTAGGCCGAATAACACTGAAATTGACAGAAACACATGAAAATGCATGTACGGTGTGCGCCCTGACCCTGCCAGCGCAGCCGAGCCTTTTGGGTGAGTCTGCATTGGTTCTGATGAAAAGCGACTGGTTTGGGCCCAATAACACTGAAATTGACAGAAACACATGAAAATGCATGTACGGTGTGCGCCCTGACCCTGCCAGCGCAGCCGAGCCTTTTGGGTGAGTCTGCATCGGTTCTGATGAAAAGCGACTAGTTTAGGCCCAATAACACTGAAATTGACAGAAACACATGAAAATGCATGTACGGTGTGCGCCGTGACCCTGCCAGCGCAGCCGAGCCTTTTGGGTGAGTCTGCATCGGTTCTGATGAAAAGCCACTAGTTTGGGCCCAATAACACTGAAATTGACAGAAACACATGAAAATGCATGTAACGGTGTGCGCCGTGACCCTGCCAGCGCAGCCGAGGCTTTAGGGTGAGTCTGCATCGGTTTTGATGAAAAGCGACTAGTTTGGGCCCAATAACACTGAAATTGACAGAAACACATGAAAATGCATGTACGGTGTGCGCCCTAACCCTGCCAGCGCAGCCGAACCTTTTGGGTGAGTCTGCATCGGTTCTGATGAAAAGCCACTAGTTTGGGCCCAATAACACTGAAATTGACAGAAACACATGAAAATGAATGTATGGCGTGCGCCATGACCCCACCGGCGCAGCCGAGCCTTTGGGGTGAGTCTGCATCGGTTCTGATGAAAAGCGACTTGTTTGGGCCCAATAACACTGAAATTGACAGAAACACATGAAAATGCATGTACGGTGTGCGCCATGACCCTGCCAGCGCAGCCGAGCCTTTTGGGTGAGTCTGCATCGGTTCTGATGAAAAGCGACTAGTTTAGGCCCAATAACACTGAAATTGACAGGAACACATGAAAATGCATGTACGGTGTGCGCCCTGACCCTGCCAGCGCAGCCGAGCCTTTAGGGTAAGTCTGCATCGATTCTGATGAAAAGCCACTAGTTTGGGCCCGAAAACACTGAAATTGACAGAAACACATGAAAAATGCATGTGCGGTGCGTGCCGGGACTCTGCCGGTGCAGCCGAGCGTTTTGGGTGAGTCTGCATCGATTCTGATGAAGAGCGACTAGTTTGGGCCCGAAAATACTGAAATTGACAGAAACACATGAAAAATGCATGTACGGTGTGCGCCCTGACCCTGCCAGCGCAGCCGAGCCTTTTGGGTGAGTCTGCATCGGTTCTGATGAAAAGCGACTGGTTTGGGCCCAATAACACTGAAATTGACAGAAACACATGAAAATGCATGTACGGTGTGCGCCGTGACCCTGCCAGCGCAGCCGAGCCTTTTGGGTGAGTCTGCATCGATTCTGATGAAGAGCGACTAGTTTGGGCCCGAAAATACTGAAATTGACAGAAACACATGAAAAATGCATGTACGGTGTGCGCCCTGACCCTGCCAGCGCAGCCGAGCCTTTTGGGTGAGTCTGCATCGGTTCTGATGAAAAGCGACTGGTTTGGGCCCAATAACACTGAAATTGACAGAAACACATGAAAATGCATGTAACGGTGTGCGCCGTGACCCTGCCAGCGCAGCCGAGGCTTTAGGGTGAGTTTCCATCGGTTCTGATGAAAAGCGACTAGTTTGGGCCCAATAACACTGAAATTGACAGAAACACATGAAAATGCATGTACGGTGTGCGCCGTGACCCTGCCAGCGTAGCCGAGCCTCTTGGGTGAGTCTGCATCGGTTCTGATGAAAAGCGACTAGTTTAGGCCCAATAACACTGAAATTGACAGAAACACATGAAAATGCATGTAACGGTGTGCGCCGTGACCCTGCCAGTGCAGCCGAGGCTTTAGGGTGAGTCTGCATCGGTTCTGATGAAAAGCGACTAGTTTGGGCCCAATAACACTGAAATTGACAGAAACACATGAAAATGAATGTATGGCGTGCGCCATGACCCCACCGGCGCAGCCGAGCCTTTGGGGTGAGTCTGCATCGGTTCTGATGAAAAGCGACTTGTTTGGGCCCAATAACACTGAAATTGACAGAAACACATGAAAATGCATGTACGGTGTGCGCCATGACCCTGCCAGCGCAGCCGAGCCTTTTGGGTGAGTCTGCATCGGTTCTGATGAAAAGCGACTAGTTTAGGCCCAATAACACTGAAATTGACAGGAACACATGAAAATGCATGTACGGTGTGCGCCCTGACCCTGCCAGCGCAGCCGAGCCTTTTGGGTAAGTCTGCATCGATTCTGATGAAAAGCCACTAGTTTGGGCCCGAAAACACTGAAATTGACAGAAACACATGAAAAATGCATGTGCGGTGCGTGCCGGGACTCTGCCGGTGCAGCCGAGCGTTTTGGGTGAGTCTGCATCGATTCTGATGAAAAGCCACTAGTTTGGGCCCGAAAACACTGAAATTGACAGAAACACATGAAAAACTGCATGTGCGGTGCGTGCCGGGACTCTGCCGGTGCAGCCGAGCGTTTTGGGTGAGTCTGCATCGATTCTGATGAAGAGCGACTAGTTTGGGCCTGAAAATACTGAAATTGACAGAAACACATGAAAAATGCATGTACGGTGTGCGCCCTGACCCTGCCAGCGCAACCGAGCCTTTTGGGTGAGTCTGCATCGGTTCTGATGAAAAGCGACTGGTTTGGGCCCAATAACACTGAAATTGACAGAAACACATGAAAATGCATGTACGGTGTGCGCCGTGACCCTGCCAGCGCAGCCGAGGCTTTAGGGTGAGTCTCCATCGGTTCTGATGAAAAGCGACTAGCTTGGGCCCAATAACACTGAAATTGACAGAAACACATGAAAAACTGCATGTGCGGTGCGTGCCGGGACTCTGCCGGTGCAGCCGAGCGTTTTGGGTGAGTCTGCATCGATTCTGATGAAAAGCGACTAGTTTAGGCCCAATAACACTGAAATTGACAGAAACACATGAAAATGCATGTACGGTGTGCGCCGTGACCCTGCCAGCGCAGCCGAGCCTTTTGGGTGAGTCTGCATCGGTTCTGATGAAAAGCCACTAGTTTGGGCCCAATAACACTGAAATTGACAGAAACACATGAAAATGCATGTAACGGTGTGCGCCGTGACCCTGCCAGCGCAGCCGAGGCTTTAGGGTGAGTCTGCATCGGTTTTGATGAAAAGCGACTAGTTTGGGCCCAATAACACTGAAATTGACAGAAACACATGAAAATGCATGTACGGTGTGCGCCCTAACCCTGCCAGCGCAGCCGAACCTTTTGGGTGAGTCTGCATCGGTTCTGATGAAAAGCCACTAGTTTGGGCCCAATAACACTGAAATTGACAGAAACACATGAAAATGAATGTATGGCGTGCGCCATGACCCCACCGGCGCAGCCGAGCCTTTGGGGTGAGTCTGCATCGGTTCTGATGAAAAGCGACTTGTTTGGGCCCAATAACACTGAAATTGACAGAAACACATGAAAATGCATGTACGGTGTGCGCCATGACCCTGCCAGCGCAGCCGAGCCTTTTGGGTGAGTCTGCATCGGTTCTGATGAAAAGCGACTAGTTTAGGCCCAATAACACTGAAATTGACAGGAACACATGAAAATGCATGTACGGTGTGCGCCCTGACCCTGCCAGCGCAGCCGAGCCTTTAGGGTAAGTCTGCATCGATTCTGATGAAAAGCCACTAGTTTGGGCCCGAAAACACTGAAATTGACAGAAACACATGAAAAACTGCATGTGCGGTGCGTGCCGGGACTCTGCCGGTGCAGCCGAGCGTTTTGGGTGAGTCTGCATCGATTCTGATGAAGAGCGACTAGTTTGGGCCCGAAAATACTGAAATTGACAGAAACACATGAAAAACTGCATGTGCGGTGCGTGCCGGGACTCTGCCGGTGCAGCCGAGCGTTTTGGGTGAATCTGCATCGATTCTGATGAAGAGCGACTAGTTTGGGCCCGAAAATACTGAAATTGACAGAAACACATGAAAAATGCATGTACGGTGTGCGCCCTGACCCTGCCAGCGCAGCCGAGCCTTTTGGGTGAGTCTGCATCGGTTCTGATGAAAAGCGACTGGTTTGGGCCCAATAACACTGAAATTGACAGAAACACATGAAAATGCATGTACGGTGTGCGCCCTGACCCTGCCAGCGCAGCCGAGCCTTTTGGGTGAGTCTGCATCGATTCTGATGAAGAGCGACTAGTTTGGGCCCGAAAATACTGAAATTGACAGAAACACATGAAAAATGCATGTACGGTGTGCGCCCTGACCCTGCCAGCGCAGCCGAGCCTTTTGGGTGAGTCTGCATCGGTTCTGATGAAAAGCGACTGGTTTGGGCCCAATAACACTGAAATTGACAGAAACACATGAAAATGCATGTAACGGTGTGCGCCGTGACCCTGCCAGCGCAGCCGAGGCTTTAGGGTGAGTCTGCATCGGTTCTGATGAAAAGCCACTAGTTTGGGCCCAATAACACTGAAATTGACAGAAACACATGAAAATGCATGTACGGTGTGCGCCGTGACCCTGCCAGCGTAGCCGAGCCTCTTGGGTGAGTCTGCATCGGTTCTGATGAAAAGCGACTAGTTTAGGCCCAATAACACTGAAATTGACAGAAACACATGAAAATGCATGTAACGGTGTGCGCCGTGACCCTGCCAGTGCAGCCGAGGCTTTAGGGTGAGTCTGCATCGGTTCTGATGAAAAGCGACTAGTTTGGGCCCAATAACACTGAAATTGACAGAAACACATGAAAATGCATGTACGGTGTGCGCCCTAACCCTGCCAGCGCAGCCGAACCTTTTGGGTGAGTCTGCATCGGTTCTGATGAAAAGCCACTAGTTTGGGCCCAATAACACTGAAATTGACAGAAACACATGAAAATGAATGTATGGCGTGCGCCATGACCCCACCGGCGCAGCCGAGCCTTTGGGGTGAGTCTGCATCGGTTCTGATGAAAAGCGACTTGTTTGGGCCCAATAACACTGAAATTGACAGAAACACATGAAAATGCATGTACGGTGTGCGCCATGACCCTGCCAGCGCAGCCGAGCCTTTTGGGTGAGTCTGCATCGGTTCTGATGAAAAGCGACTAGTTTAGGCCCAATAACACTGAAATTGACAGGAACACATGAAAATGCATGTACGGTGTGCGCCCTGACCCTGCCAGCGCAGCCGAGCCTTTTGGGTAAGTCTGCATCGATTCTGATGAAAAGCCACTAGTTTGGGCCCGAAAACACTGAAATTGACAGAAACACATGAAAAATGCATGTGCGGTGCGTGCCGGGACTCTGCCGGTGCAGCCGAGCGTTTTGGGTGAGTCTGCATCGATTCTGATGAAAAGCCACTAGTTTGGGCCCGAAAACACTGAAATTGACAGAAACACATGAAAAACTGCATGTGCGGTGCGTGCCGGGACTCTGCCGGTGCAGCCGAGCGTTTTGGGTGAGTCTGCATCGATTCTGATGAAGAGCGACTAGTTTGGGCCCGAAAATACTGAAATTGACAGAAACACATGAAAAATGCATGTACGGTGTGCGCCCTGACCCTGCCAGCGCAGCCGAGCCTTTTGGGTGAGTCTGCATCGGTTCTGATGAAAAGCGACTGGTTTGGGCCCAATAACACTGAAATTGACAGAAACACATGAAAATGCATGTAACGGTGTGCGCCGTGACCCTGCCAGCGCAGCCGAGGCTTTAGGGTGAGTCTGCATCGGTTCTGATGAAAAGCCACTAGTTTGGGCCCAATAACACTGAAATTGACAGAAACACATGAAAATGCATGTACGGTGTGCGCCGTGACCCTGCCAGCGTAGCCGAGCCTCTTGGGTGAGTCTGCATCGGTTCTGATGAAAAGCGACTAGTTTAGGCCCAATAACACTGAAATTGACAGAAACACATGAAAATGCATGTAACGGTGTGCGCCGTGACCCTGCCAGTGCAGCCGAGGCTTTAGGGTGAGTCTGCATCGGTTCTGATGAAAAGCGACTAGTTTGGGCCCAATAACACTGAAATTGACAGAAACACATGAAAATGCATGTACGGTGTGCGCCCTAACCCTGCCAGCGCAGCCGAACCTTTTGGGTGAGTCTGCATCGGTTCTGATGAAAAGCCACTAGTTTGGGCCCAATAACACTGAAATTGACAGAAACACATGAAAATGAATGTATGGCGTGCGCCATGACCCCACCGGCGCAGCCGAGCCTTTGGGGTGAGTCTGCATCGGTTCTGATGAAAAGCGACTTGTTTGGGCCCAATAACACTGAAATTGACAGAAACACATGAAAATGCATGTACGGTGTGCGCCATGACCCTGCCAGCGCAGCCGAGCCTTTTGGGTGAGTCTGCATCGGTTCTGATGAAAAGCGACTAGTTTAGGCCCAATAACACTGAAATTGACAGGAACACATGAAAATGCATGTACGGTGTGCGCCCTGACCCTGCCAGCGCAGCCGAGCCTTTTGGGTAAGTCTGCATCGATTCTGATGAAAAGCCACTAGTTTGGGCCCGAAAACACTGAAATTGACAGAAACACATGAAAAATGCATGTGCGGTGCGTGCCGGGACTCTGCCGGTGCAGCCGAGCGTTTTGGGTGAGTCTGCATCGATTCTGATGAAAAGCCACTAGTTTGGGCCCGAAAACACTGAAATTGACAGAAACACATGAAAAACTGCATGTGCGGTGCGTGCCGGGACTCTGCCGGTGCAGCCGAGCGTTTTGGGTGAGTCTGCATCGATTCTGATGAAGAGCGACTAGTTTGGGCCCGAAAATACTGAAATTGACAGAAACACATGAAAAATGCATGTACGGTGTGCGCCCTGACCCTGCCAGCGCAGCCGAGCCTTTTGGGTGAGTCTGCATCGGTTCTGATGAAAAGCGACTGGTTTGGGCCCAATAACACTGAAATTGACAGAAACACATGAAAATGCATGTACGGTGTGCGCCGTGACCCTGCCAGCGCAGCCGAGGCTTTAGGGTGAGTCTCCATCGGTTCTGATGAAAAGCGACTAGCTTGGGCCCAATAACACTGAAATTGACAGAAACACATGAAAAACTGCATGTGCGGTGCGTGCCGGGACTCTGCCGGTGCAGCCGAGCGTTTTGGGTGAGTCTGCATCGATTCTGATGAAGAGCGACTAGTTTGGGCCCGAAAATACTGAAATTGACAGAAACACATGAAAATGCATATACGGTGTGCGCCGTGACCCTGCCAGCGCAGCCGAGCCTTTTGGGTGAGTCTACATCGGTTCTGATGAAAAGCGACTACTTTAGGCCGAATAACACTGAAATTGACAGAAACACATGAAAATGCATGTACGGTGTGCGCCCTGACCCTGCCAGCGCAGCCGAGCCTTTTGGGTGAGTCTGCATTGGTTCTGATGAAAAGCGACTGGTTTGGGCCCAATAACACTGAAATTGACAGAAACACATGAAAATGCATGTACGGTGTGCGCCCTGACCCTGCCAGCGCAGCCGAGCCTTTTGGGTGAGTCTGCATCGGTTCTGATGAAAAGCGACTAGTTTAGGCCCAATAACACTGAAATTGACAGAAACACATGAAAATGCATGTACGGTGTGCGCCGTGACCCTGCCAGCGCAGCCGAGCCTTTTGGGTGAGTCTGCATCGGTTCTGATGAAAAGCCACTAGTTTGGGCCCAATAACACTGAAATTGACAGAAACACATGAAAATGCATGTAACGGTGTGCGCCGTGACCCTGCCAGCGCAGCCGAGGCTTTAGGGTGAGTCTGCATCGGTTTTGATGAAAAGCGACTAGTTTGGGCCCAATAACACTGAAATTGACAGAAACACATGAAAATGCATGTACGGTGTGCGCCCTAACCCTGCCAGCGCAGCCGAACCTTTTGGGTGAGTCTGCATCGGTTCTGATGAAAAGCCACTAGTTTGGGCCCAATAACACTGAAATTGACAGAAACACATGAAAATGAATGTATGGCGTGCGCCATGACCCCACCGGCGCAGCCGAGCCTTTGGGGTGAGTCTGCATCGGTTCTGATGAAAAGCGACTTGTTTGGGCCCAATAACACTGAAATTGACAGAAACACATGAAAATGCATGTACGGTGTGCGCCATGACCCTGCCAGCGCAGCCGAGCCTTTTGGGTGAGTCTGCATCGGTTCTGATGAAAAGCGACTAGTTTAGGCCCAATAACACTGAAATTGACAGGAACACATGAAAATGCATGTACGGTGTGCGCCCTGACCCTGCCAGCGCAGCCGAGCCTTTAGGGTAAGTCTGCATCGATTCTGATGAAAAGCCACTAGTTTGGGCCCGAAAACACTGAAATTGACAGAAACACATGAAAAATGCATGTGCGGTGCGTGCCGGGACTCTGCCGGTGCAGCCGAGCGTTTTGGGTGAGTCTGCATCGGTTCTGATGAAAAGCGACTGGTTTGGGCCCAATAACACTGAAATTGACAGAAACACATGAAAATGCATGTAACGGTGTGCGCCGTGACCCTGCCAGCGCAGCCGAGGCTTTAGGGTGAGTTTCCATCGGTTCTGATGAAAAGCGACTAGTTTGGGCCCAATAACACTGAAATTGACAGAAACACATGAAAATGCATGTACGGTGTGCGCCGTGACCCTGCCAGCGTAGCCGAGCCTCTTGGGTGAGTCTGCATCGGTTCTGATGAAAAGCGACTAGTTTAGGCCCAATAACACTGAAATTGACAGAAACACATGAAAATGCATGTAACGGTGTGCGCCGTGACCCTGCCAGTGCAGCCGAGGCTTTAGGGTGAGTCTGCATCGGTTCTGATGAAAAGCGACTAGTTTGGGCCCAATAACACTGAAATTGACAGAAACACATGAAAATGCATGTACGGTGTGCGCCCTAACCCTGCCAGCGCAGCCGAACCTTTTGGGTGAGTCTGCATCGGTTCTGATGAAAAGCCACTAGTTTGGGCCCAATAACACTGAAATTGACAGAAACACATGAAAATGAATGTATGGCGTGCGCCATGACCCCACCGGCGCAGCCGAGCCTTTGGGGTGAGTCTGCATCGGTTCTGATGAAAAGCGACTTGTTTGGGCCCAATAACACTGAAATTGACAGAAACACATGAAAATGCATGTACAGTGTGCGCCATGACCCTGCCAGCGCAGCCGAGCCTTTTGGGTGAGTCTGCATCGGTTCTGATGCACTAGTTTGGGCCCGAAAACACTGAAATTGACAGAAACACATGAAAAATGCATGTGCGTTGCGTACCGGGATTCTGCCGGTGCAGCCGAGCATTTTGGGTGAGTCTGCATCGATTCTGATGCACTAGTTTGGGCCCGAAAACACTGAAATTGACAGAAACACATGAAAAATGCATGTGCGGTGCGTGCCGGGATTCTGCCGGTGCAGCCGAGCTTTTTGGGTGAGTCTGCATCGATTCTGATGAAAAGCCACTAGTTTGGGCCCGAAAACACTGAAATTGGCAGAAACACATGAAAAATGCATGTGCGGTGCGTGCCGGGACTCTGCCGGTGCAGCTGAGCGTTTTGGGTGAGTCTGCATCGATTCTGATGAAAAGCCACTAGTTTGGGCCCGAAAACACTGAAATTGACAGAAACACATGAAAAATGCATGTGCGGTGCGTGCCGGGACTCTGCCGGTGCAGCCGAGCGTTTTGGGTGAGTCTGCATCGATTCTGATAAAGAGCGACTAGTTTGGGCCCGAAAACACTGAAATTGACAGAAACACATGAAAAATGCATGTGCGGTGCGTGCCGGGACTCTGCCGGTGCAGCCGAGCGTTTTGGGTGAGTCTGCATCAATTCTGATGAAAAGCCACTAGTTTGGGCCCGAAAACACTGAAATTGACAGAAACACATGAAAAATGCATGTGCGGTGCGTGCCGGGACTCTGCCGGTGCAGCTGAGCGTTTTGGGTGAGTCTGCATCGATTCTGATGAAAAGCCACTAGTTTGGGCCCGAAAACACTGAAATTGACAGAAACACATGAAAAATGCATGTGCGGTGCGTGCCGGGACTCTGCCGGTGCAGCCGAGCGTTTTGGGTGAGTCTGCATCGATTCTGATAAAGAGCGACTAGTTTGGGCCCGAAAACACTGAAATTGACAGAAACACATGAAAAATGCATGTGCGGTGCGTGCCGGGACTCTGCCGGTGCAGCCGAGCGTTTTGGGTGAGTCTGCATCAATTCTGATGAAAAGCCACTAGTTTGGGCCCGAAAACACTGAAATTGACAGAAACACATGAAAAATGCATGTGCGGTGCGTGCCGGGACTCTGCCGGTGCAGCCGAGCGTTTTGGGTGAGTCTGCATCGATTCTGATAAAGGGCGACTAGTTTGGGCCCGAAAACACTGAAATTGACAGAAACACATGAAAAATGCATGTGCGGTGCGTGCCGGGACTCTGTCAGTGCAGCCGAGCGTTTTGGGTGTGTCTGCATCGATTCTGATGAAAGCCACTAGTTTGGGCCCGAAAACACTGAAATTGACAGAAACACATGAAAAATGCATGTGCGGTGCGTGCCGGGATTCTGCCGGTGCAGCCGAGCGTTTTGGGTGAGTCTGCATCGATTCTGATGAAAGCCACTAGTTTGGGCCCGAAAACACTGAAATTGGCAGAAACACATGAAAAATGCATGTGCGGTGCGTGCCGGGACTCTGCCGGTGCAGCCGAGCGTTTTGGGTGAGTCTGCATCGATTCTGATGAAAAGCCACTAGTTTGGGCCCGAAAACACTGAAATTGACAGAAACACATGAAAATGCATGTGCGGTGCGTACCGGGACTCTGCCAGTGCAGCCCAGCGTTTTGAGTGAGTCTGCATCGATTCTGATGAAGAGCGACTAGTTTGGGCCCGAAAACACTGAAATTGACAGAAACACATGAAAAATGCATGTGCGGTGCGTGCCGGGACCTTGCCGGTGCAGCCGAGCGTTTTGGGTGAGTCTGCATCGATTCTGATAAAGGGCGACTAGTTTGGGCCCGAAAACACTGAAATTGACAGAAACACATGAAAAATGCATGTGCGGTGCGTGCCGGGACTCTGCCGGTGCAGCCGAGCGTTTTGGGTGAGTCTGCATCGATTCTGATGAAGAGCGACTAGTTTGGGCCCGAAAACACTGAAATTGACAGAAACACATGAAAAATGCATGTGCGGTGCGTGCCGGGACTCTGCCGGTGCAGCCGAGCGTTTTGGGTGAGTCTGCATCGATTCTGATGAAAAGCCACTAGTTTGGGCCCGAAAACACTCAAATTGGCAGAAACACATGAAAAATGCATGTGCGGTGCGTGCCGGGACTCTGCCGGTGCAGCCGAGCGTTTTGGGTGAGTCTGCATCGATTCTGATGAAAAGCCACTAGTTTGGGCCCGAAAACACTGAAATTGACAGAAACACATGAAAAATGCATGTGCGGTGCGTGCCGGGACTCTGCCGGTGCAGCCGAGCGTTTTGGGTGAGTCTGCATCGATTCTGATGAAAAGCCACTAGTTTGGGCCCGAAAACACTGAAATTGGCAGAAACACATGAAAAATGCATGTGCGGTGCGTGCCGGGACTCTGCCGGTGCAGCCGAGCGTTTTGGGTGAGTCTGCATCGATTCTGATGAAAAGCCACTAGTTTGGGCCCAAAAACACTGAAATTGACAGAAACACATGAAAAATGCATGTGCGGTGCGTGACGGGACTCTGCCAGTGCAGCCGAGCGTTTTGGGTGAGTCTGCATCGATTCTGATGAAAAGCCACTAGTTTGAGCCCGAAAACAATGAAATTGACAGAAACACATGAAAAACTGCATGTGCGGTGTGTGCCGGGACTCTGCCGGTGTAGCCGAGCGTTTTGGGTGAGTCTGCATCGATTCTGATGAAGAGCGACTAGTTTGGGCCCGAAAACACTGAAATTGACAGAAACACATGAAAAATGCATGTGCGGTGCGTGCCGGGACTCTGCCGGTGCAGCCGAGCGTTTTGGGTGAGTCTGCATCGATTCTGATGAAAAGCCACTAGTTTGGGCCCGAAAACACTGAAATTGGCAGAAACACATGAAAAATGCATGTGCGGTGCGTGCCGGGACTCTGCCGGTACAGCCGAGCGTTTTGGGTGAGTCTGCATCGATTCTGATGAAAAGCCACTAGTTTGGGCCCGAAAACACTGAAATTGACAGAAACACATGAAAAATGCATGTGCGGTGCGTGCCGGGACTCTGCCAGTGCAGCCGAGCGTTTTGGGTGTGTCTGCATCAATTCTGATGAAAAGCCACTAGTTTGGGCCCGAAAACACTGAAATTGACAGAAACACATGAAAAATGCATGTGCGGTGCGTGCCGGGATTCTGCCGGTGCAGCCGAGCGTTTTGGGTGAGTCTGCATCGATTCTGATGAAAAGCCACTAGTTTGGGCCCGAAAACACTGAAATTGACAGAAACACATGAAAAATGCATGTGCGGTGCGTGCCGGGACTCTGCCGGTGCAGCCGAGCGTTTTGGGTGTGTCTGCATCGATTCTGATGAAAAGCCACTAGTTTGGGCCCGGAAACACTGAAATTGACAGAAACACATGAAAAATGCATGTGCGGTGCGTGCCGGGACTCTGCCGGTGCAGCCGAGCGTTTTGGGTGAGTCTGCATCGATTCTGATGAAAAGCCACTAGTTTGGGCCCGAAAACACTGAAATTGACAGAAACTGAAAAATGCATGTGCGGTGCGTGCCGGGACTCTGCCGGTGCAGCCGAGCGTTTTGGGTGAGTCTGCATCGATTCTGATGAAAAGCCACTAGTTTGGGCCCGAAAACACTGAAATTGGCAGAAACACATGAAAAATGCATGTGCGGTGCGTGCCGGGACTCTGCCGGTGCAGCCGAGCGTTTTGGGTGAGTCTGCATCGATTCTGATGAAAAGCCACTAGTTTGGGCCCGAAAACACTGAAATTGACAGAAACACATGAAAAATGCATGTGCGGTGCGTGCCGGGACTCTGCCGGTGCAGCCGAGCGTTTTGGGTGTGTCTGCATCGATTCTGATGAAAAGCCACTAGTTTGGGCCCGAAAACACTGAAATTGACAGAAACACATGAAAAATGCATGTGCGGTGCGTGCCGGGACTCTGCCGGTGCAGCCGAGCGTTTTGGGTGAGTCTGCATCGATTCTGATGAAAAGCCACTAGTTTGGGCCCGAAAACACTGAAATTGGCAGAAACACATGAAAAATGCATGTGCGTTGCGTACCGGGATTCTGCCGGTGTAGCCGAGCGTTTTGGGTGAGTCTGCATCGATTCTGATTAAAAGCCACTAGTTTGGGCCCGAAAACACTGAAATTGACAGAAACACATGAAAAATGCATGTGCGGTGCGTGCCGGGACTCTGCCGGTGCAGCCGAGCGTTTTGGGTGAATCTGCATCGATTCTGATGAAGAGCGACTAGTTTGGGCCCGAAAACACTGAAATTGACAGAAACACATGAAAAATGCATGTGCGGTGCGTGCCGGGATTCTGCCGGTGCAGCCGAGCGTTTTGGGTGAGTCTGCATCGATTCTGATGAAAAGCCACTAGTTTGGGCCCGAAAACACTGAAATTGGCAGAAACACATGAAAAATGCATGTGCGTTACGTACCGGGATTCTGCCGGTGCAGCCGAGCGTTTTGGGTGAGTCTGCATCGATTCTGATGAAAAGCCACTAGTTTGGGCCCGAAAACACTGAAATTGACAGAAACACATGAAAAATGCATGTGCGGTGCGTGCCGGGACTCTGCCGGTGCAGCCGAGCGTTTTGGGTGAATCTGCATCGATTCTGATGAAGAGCGACTAGTTTGGGCCCGAAAACACTGAAATTGACAGAAACACATGAAAAATGCATGTGCGGTGCGTACCGGGACTCTGCCGGTGCAGCCGAGCGTTTTGGGTGAGTCTGCATCGATTCTGATGAAAAGCCACTAGTTTGGGCCCGAAAACACTGAAATTGACAGAAACACATGAAAAATGCATGTGCGGTCTGGCCGTGACCCTGCCAGCGCAGCTGAGCCTTTTGGGTGAGTCTGCATCGATTCTGATGAAAAGCCACTAGTTTGGGCCCGAAAACACTGAGATTGACAGAAACACATGAAAATGCATGTGCGGTGCGTACCGGGACTCTGCCAGTGCAGCCCAGCGTTTTGAGTGAGTCTGCATCGATTCTGATAGAGCGACTAGTTTGGGCCCGAAAACACTGAAATTGACAGAAACACATGAAAAATGCATGTGCGGTGCGTGCCGGGACTCTGCCGGTGCAGCCGAGCGTTTTGGGTGAGTCTGCATCGATTCTGATGAAGAGCGACTAGTTTGGGCCCGAAAACACTGAAATTGACAGAAACACATAAAAAATGCATGTGCGGTGCGTGCCGGGACTCTGCCGGTGCAGCCGAGCGTTTTGGGTGAGTCTGCATCGATTCTGATGAAAAGCCACTAGTTTGGGCCCGAAAACACTGAAATTGACAGAAACACATGAAAAATGCATGTGCGGTCTGGCCGTGACCCTGCCAGCGCAGCTGAGCCTTTTGGGTGAGTCTGCATCGATTCTGATGAAAAGCCACTAGTTTGGGCCCGAAAACACTGAAATTGGCAGAAACACATGAAAAATGCATGTGCGGTGCGTGCCGGGACTCTGCCGGTGCAGCCGAGCGTTTTGGGTGAGTCTGCATCGATTCTGATGAAAAGCCACTAGTTTGGGCCCGAAAACACTGAGATTGACAGAAACACATGAAAATGCATGTGCGGTGCGTACCGGGACTCTGCCAGTGCAGCCCAGCGTTTTGAGTGAGTCTGCATCGATTCTGATGAAGAGCGACTAGTTTGGGCCCGAAAACACTGAAATTGACAGAAACACATGAAAAATGCATGTGCGGTGCGTGCCGGGACTCTGCCGGTGCAGCCGAGCGTTTTGGGTGAGTCTGCATCGATTCTGATGAAAAGCCACTAGTTTGGGCCCGAAAACACTGAAATTGGCAGAAACACATGAAAAATGCATGTGCGTTACGTACCGGGATTCTGCCGGTGCAGCCGAGCGTTTTGGGTGAGTCTGCATCGATTCTGATGAAAAGCCACTAGTTTGGGCCCGAAAACACTGAAATTGACAGAAACACATGAAAAATGCATGTGCGGTGCGTGCCGGGACTCTGCCGGTGCAGCCGAGCGTTTTGGGTGAATCTGCATCGATTCTGATGAAGAGCGACTAGTTTGGGCCCGAAAACACTGAAATTGACAGAAACACATGAAAAATGCATGTGCGGTGCGTACCGGGACTCTGCCGGTGCAGCCGAGCGTTTTGGGTGAGTCTGCATCGATTCTGATGAAAAGCCACTAGTTTGGGCCCGAAAACACTGAAATTGACAGAAACACATGAAAAATGCATGTGCGGTCTGGCCGTGACCCTGCCAGCGCAGCTGAGCCTTTTGGGTGAGTCTGCATCGATTCTGATGAAAAGCCACTAGTTTGGGCCCGAAAACACTGAAATTGGCAGAAACACATGAAAAATGCATGTGCGGTGCGTGCCGGGACTCTGCCGGTGCAGCCGAGCGTTTTGGGTGAGTCTGCATCGATTCTGATGAAAAGCCACTAATTTGGGCCCGAAAACACTGAGATTGACAGAAACACATGAAAATGCATGTGCGGTGCGTACCGGGACTCTGCCAGTGCAGCCCAGCGTTTTGAGTGAGTCTGCATCGATTCTGATGAAGAGCGACTAGTTTGGGCCCGAAAACACTGAAATTGACAGAAACACATGAAAAATGCATGTGCGGTGCGTGCCGGGACTCTGCCGGTGCAGCCGAGCGTTTTGGGTGAGTCTGCATCGATTCTGATGAAAAGCCACTAGTTTGGGCCCGAAAACACTGAAATTGGCAGAAACACATGAAAAATGCATGTGCGGTGCGTGCCGGGACTCTGCCGGTGCAGCCGAGCGTTTTGGGTGAGTCTGCATCGATTCTGATGAAAAGCCACTAGTTTGGGCCCGAAAACACTGAAATTGACAGAAACACATGAAAAATGCATGTGCGGTGCGTGCCGGGACTCTGCCGGTGCAGCCGAGCGTTTTGGGTGAATCTGCATCGATTCTGATGAAGAGCGACTAGTTTGGGCCCGAAAACACTGAAATTGACAGAAACACATGAAAAATGCATGTGCGGTGCGTACCGGGACTCTGCCGGTGCAGCCGAGCGTTTTGGGTGAGTCTGCATCGATTCTGATGAAAAGCCACTAGTTTGGGCCCGAAAACACTGAAATTGACAGAAACACATGAAAAATGCATGTGCGGTCTGGCCGTGACCCTGCCAGCGCAGCTGAGCCTTTTGGGTGAGTCTGCATCGATTCTGATGAAAAGCCACTAGTTTGGGCCCGAAAACACTGAAATTGGCAGAAACACATGAAAAATGCATGTGCGGTGCGTGCCGGGACTCTGCCGGTGCAGCCGAGCGTTTTGGGTGAGTCTGCATCGATTCTGATGAAAAGCCACTAATTTGGGCCCGAAAACACTGAGATTGACAGAAACACATGAAAATGCATGTGCGGTGCGTACCGGGACTCTGCCAGTGCAGCCCAGCGTTTTGAGTGAGTCTGCATCGATTCTGATGAAGAGCGACTAGTTTGGGCCCGAAAACACTGAAATTGACAGAAACACATGAAAAATGCATGTGCGGTGCGTGCCGGGACTCTGCCGGTGCAGCCGAGCGTTTTGGGTGAGTCTGCATCGATTCTGATGAAAAGCCACTAGTTTGGGCCCGAAAACACTGAAATTGGCAGAAACACATGAAAAATGCATGTGCGGTGCGTGCCGGGACTCTGCCGGTGCAGCCGAGCGTTTTGGGTGAGTCTGCATCGATTCTGATGAAAAGCCACTAGTTTGGGCCCGAAAACACTGAAATTGACAGAAACACATGAAAAATGCATGTGCGGTGCGTGCCGGGACTCTGCCAGTGCAGCCGTTTTGAGTGAGTCTGCATCGATTCTGATGAAGAGCGACTAGTTTGGGCCCGAAAACACTGAAATTGACAGAAAACACATGAAAAATGCATGTGCGGTGCGTGCCGGGACTCTGCCGGTGCAGCCGAGCGTTTTGGGTGAGTCTGCATCGATTCTGATGAAAAGCCACTAGTTTGGGCCCCGAAAACACTGAAATTGGCAGAAACACATGAAAATGCATGTGCGGTGCGTGCCGGGACTCTGCCGGTGCAGCCGAGCGTTTTGGGTGAGTCTGCATCGATTCTGATGAAAAGCCACTAGTTTGGGCCCGAAAACACTGAGATTGACAGAAACATGAAAATGCATGTGCGGTGCGTACCGGGACTCTGCCAGTGCAGCCCAGCGTTTTGAGTGAGTCTGCATCGATTCTGATGAAGAGCGACTAGTTTGGGCCCGAAAACACTGAAATTGACAGAAACACATGAAAAATGCATGTGCGGTGCGTGCCGGGGACTCTAGCCGGAGTGCAGCCGAGCGTTTTGGGTGAGTC